>NC_091159.1:22213181-22250681 GCF_040958095.1 Procambarus clarkii
GTCTTCAAAAGATAATATTCTCAAGTTATAACTTATTGTTTTATAACTAACAACACTGCAAACCAGGCATGACAGGGCGGATCTTATCGAAACCTTTAAAATAGGTTTTAAATTTTGAATTTGGAGAATTTGAAGAATTTGAAGAATTTGGAGGATGTAGATCCGGACAATTTCTTCAAAAGGTCGGATGTAACACGAACGAAGAGCAACGGGTTCAAGCTCAACAAGCCACAATGTAGGACAGAAAACACATGTTTTTTCACCCATAGGGTTGTAAACCCTTGGAACCGCCTACCCGCCGAAGCCGTAAACACCAAAACTCTGCTGGGTTTCAAAATACATGAGGACCTTTTATAAAACTCTGCTGGGGTTTTAAAATGGAGGGACCTTAGATAAGCCGCCGGCTTCCTGTCCTCATCGAGGCCACTAGTATTGGTGAAACTATGGTTAAAGTAAATTCAGATAAATTGTCGGTTTAAAATATAAACAGTATGCTCTGAAAACCGTTTTCCTTTAAGAATTTGGTTTTCTGTAAATAAATTATCGGGTACACTCAAATAGTTTTCGAATTCTATATTACACATTATCGTCAATAATACTTCTAATTATTGTAAGTTACTCCTAATTAACGTAACCAAACTTAATGAAATCTAAAGTAACCAAACCTCACCCTAACATTAGTGTAGATAATAGCAGTAATTAAGTGGTTGTTCTACATAATTAGTGGTGCCGAGGACCCAAGGGGTGACCCAAGAGGTCCTCAACGCCAGGGGCAGTGATCCAAGAAGTCCTCAACGCCAGGGCAGTGATCCAAGAAGTCCTCAACGCCAGTAACAGTGATCCAAAAAGTCCTCAACGCCAGTAACAGTGACCCAAGAAGTCCTCAACGCCAGTGGCAGTGACCCAGGAAGTCCTCAACGCCAGTAGCAGTGATCCAAGAAGTCCTCAACGCCAGTGGCAGTGGCCCAAGAAGTCCTCAACGCCAGTGGCAGTGGCCCAAGAAGTCCTCAACGCCAGTGGCAGTGGCCCAATAAGTCATCAACGCCAGTGGCAGTGGCCCAAGAGGTCATCAACGCCAGTGGCAGTGACCCAAGAGGTCCTCAACGCCAGTAGCAGTGGCCCAAGAAGTCCTCAACGCCCGTAGCAGTGACCCAAGAGGTCCTCAACGCCAGAAGCAGTGGCCCAAGAGGTCATCAACGCCAGTAGCAGTGGCCCAAGAAGTCCTCAACGCCAGTGGCAGTGGCCCAAGAGGACCTCAACGCCAGTGGCAGTGACTCAAGAGGTCATCAACGCCAGTTACAGTGATCCAAGAAGTCCTCAACGCCAGTTACAGTGATCCAAGAGGTCCTCAACGCCAGTAGCAGTGGCCCAAGAAGTCCTCAACGCCAGTGGTAGTGACCCAAGAGGTCCTCAACGCCAGTTACAGTGATCCAAGAAGTCCTCAACGCCAGGGCAGTGATCCGAGAAGTCATCAACGCCAGGGGCAGTGATCCAAGAAGTCCTCAACGCCAGTAGCAGTGATCCAAGAAGTCCTCAACGCCAGTTACAGTGATCCAAGAAGTCCTCAACGCTAGGGCAGTGATCCAAGAAGTCATCAACGCTAGGGCAGTGATCCAAGTCCTCAACGCCAGTTACAGTGATCCAAGAAGTCCTCAACGCCAGTTACAGTGATCCAAGAAGTCCTCAACGCCAGTTACAGTGATCCAAGAAGTCCTCAACGCCAGTTACAGTGATCCAAGAAGTCCTCAACGCCAGGGCAGTGATCCAAGAAGTCTTCAACGCTACGGCTGTGATCCAAGTCCTCAACGCCAGCTACAGTGATCCAAGAAGTCCTCAACGCCAGTTACAGTGATCCAAGAAGTCCTCAACGCCAGTTACAGTGATCCAAGAAGTCCTCAACGCCAGTTACAGTGATCCAAGAAGTCCTCAACGCCAGGGCAGTGATCCAAGAAGTCCTCAACGCCAGTAGCAGTGATCCAAGAAGTCCTTAACGCCAGGGCAGTGATCCAAGAAGTCCTCAACGCCAGTTACAGTGATCCAAGAAGTCCTCAACGCCAGTAGCAGTGATCCAAGAAGTCCTCAACGCCAGTTACAGTGATCCAAGAAGTCCTCAACGCCAGTTACAGTGATCCAAGAAGTCATCAACGCCAGGGCAGTGATCCAAGTCTTCAACGCCAGTGGCAGTGACCAAGGAGGTCCTCAACGTCCGTGGCAGTGACCCAAGAGGTCCTCAACGTCAGTGACAGAGAGGCAGGTACTTCATACAAAAATGTGGCTAACACCCTCTGACCACAAACAAGTTATGAGTTAAATTACTCAATTAGATATTTAACAGTACAGTATATTATATAGCTGACCAGGCACGGTACATTCTCCTGAAGCGTTGTTACTGGGATACAGTACCATGGCGCTCCGTGCTGTGTTATTTGGGAACAGCCCCATGGGGCTCTGTGCTGTACTATTTGGGAACAGCCCCATGGGGCTCTGTGCTGTACTATTTGGGAACAGCCCCATGGGGCTCTGTGCTGTACTATTTGGGAACAGCCCCATGGGGCTCTGTGCTGTACTATTTGGGTATAGCCCCGTGGGGCTCTGTGCTTTACTATTTGGGTATAGCCCCGTGGGGCTTTGTGCTGTACTATTTGGGTATAGCCCCGTGGGGCTCTGTGCTTTACTATTTGGGTATAGCCCCGTGGGGCTTTGTGCTGTACTATTTGGGTATAGCCCCGTGGGGCTCTGTGCTTTACTATTTGGGTATAGCCCCGTGGGGCTCTGTGCTTTACTATTTGGGTATAGCCCCGTGGGGCTCTGGGCTGTGCTATTTGGGTATAGCCCCGTGGGGCTCTGTGCTGTACTATTTGGATACAGTTCTGTGGCCTGTGTTATCCTGTGTTTAGGATAACCTAACCTGTGAATTCATCCCGAAAACAGCGTAACAATATTTTAGTGAAGTCACATGCAGCTATGCAGATACAGTTAAGAGAGCTTCTAGCCTTATACGAAACCACATAATGTGCAGTCGCATAGGATGAAAACATGATCGTTGAGTATGTGAGAGCAGTCACTCCGAGAATAAAACAAAGGTATTAATAACAAACTCTGACCACGAAGTGCTGCTGGTGGGTACTAACTAATCTTTCCTGGAGAACATGTTTACATTCCGTTTGTGCATGGTGCTGTATGGATCTGATGATTGCGCTGGGAAGCATGAGCCAAGTGGACACGTTGGTTCGACGTTGAATTAACGTTGCTCTTGGATATTGTCCCCACTGGGTGGGAGGTGGGCGGAGGGGGCGGTGGGGCGGCGTGTCCTGGGGAGAGGACCCGTGGCGCCGCGGACTTAGAGGTATTGCGTAGTAAGAAGCAAACCCGCCTCCGTTCTCCTCTACCACAGGCAACAACCAGGTAAACACTGGCCTTTGATTTACCTGTGGTGGGTTTATAAGACCACTCATATCCTGCATGTACCTGGTTACCTGGTTGATACCTGGTTGATGGGGTTCTGGGAGTTCTTCTACTCCCCAAGCCCGGCCCGAGGCCAGGCTCGACTTGTGAGAGTTTGGTCCACCAGGCTGTTGCTTGGAGCGGCCCGCAGGCCCACATACCCACCACAGCCCGGTTGGTCCGGCACTCCTTGGAGGAATAAATCTAGTTTCCTCTTGAAAATTCTCCTTACTCGTAGCTACAGGTGAGCTACGAGTAAACTGACATAATACCGGTGAGTGTCTTAACGCTGGTCGGCGGCACTACCCGCTGTCCACACATTCAAATACAATTAGTTTTAATTCAGTCGTATCGAGAATTATAATGAGATAAAGGATTATCCACAACAACTTGGCTCTCACAACCCTCTACATTTTGTACCAAGTCGTCTACGCACTCCGGGTCCTCCATTGCTGACTCATCATCCGTTTGATTAATTATAACATCTCTAACAACTAAGCTTTTCTACGCGGACCTTCAGCCTGGCTTTCACAACACTAGGGGAGCCGTGACCATGGCTGACGTATTCTGACGATGGCGTCAACGAAGCACCCCATTAGCCGGTGGCTGAGCGGACAGAACACTGAACGCGTGATCCTGTGGTCCCGGGTTCGATCCCGGGCGACGGAGAGTAACAATGGGCAGAGTTTCTTTCACCCTGTTGCCCCTGTTACTTAGCAGTAAATAAGTACCTGGGAGTTAGTCAGCTGTCACGGGCTGCTTCCTGGGGGGTGGAGGCCTGGTCGAGGACCGGGCCGCGGGGACACTAAACCCCGAAATCATCTCAAGATAACCTCAAGATAGCCGGCCAATCTCCCTTGAGAGGTAACATTAAACAACTGCTTCTCCCCACTCTTCGATATAACTAAGAACTCCACAGCCGGACACAATTGCCAAGCGGATTGATTATTATTTCACTTTCGCCTGGCGTTCCGCGAGCGCTATGTCATGGGTTCGTATCCTGGCCGGGGAGGATTTACTGGGCGCGAATCCTTAACTGTAGCCTCTGTTTAACGCAACAGTAAAATGTGTACTTGGATGAAAAAACTATTCTTCGCGGCGGGGATCGTATTCCAGGGACCTGCCCGAAACGCTACGCGTACTAGTGGCTGTACAAGAATGTAACAACTCTTGTATATATCTCAAAAAAAAAAAAAATATGCACTTGGAATATAATTACGTGATTTAATTATGTGAAAACATTCACATATAACAATTAATACAACGAACGACTGTGTATTGACATACAGCAATCAACGAATATTGTATTCCTTGACAGATAATGTGTTATTTATATGTAAAAGAGCTGGAAATTCTTGTTCCCATGATGCTGTGACCTCAGGTGGCCTGGGTGTGGTCCTGGCTGTATTGCTCCCAACTCCTTACTATTATTGCACAACAAAGATATCTTAGAACCCCAGAGAAGAATTGAGAAATGTACAAAATGTACTTACGGCCAGTGGCTTATCTACTGATTCTCTATAACTGGTTACGCAACGACTCTAAATGACTGAAATTGCGAATAACATTAATAAAAGCAGAAGTTTGGGGAGGTTGATGGTACAGCGGGTGGGGGTGGGGCGGCCTTGGCGGCTCTGGGTGGGTAAAACAACCGGGCTGAGGGTGGCAGGCGGGGGGTGGGCTGGGCCGAGGGTGGGCAGGCAGGGGGTGTTGGCCTTGGCAGGAGTGGCGGGAGGGGGGGGGGTGAGTTGGCTACAAGGACAAGTGCACACACACACTCATCATTGAACAGGACTGAGTAGGCTCAACACGACGCCATCATCATTGGGCCAGACTGAGCGCCACCTTGTCGCCCGGATGGTAAAGGGGTGCTGGCGCCTGGCGTGCCGACTGGTCAAGGCGTAAGTTCATCGCCAGTCACGCAGGGACACCTCACAATGCACCTCCTGCTTCGCACTTCCTAGTGTAACGGTGCTGCAAGGTGCCGTCTTTCTCCCGTTTGCTTCTTGATGCCAACGTTTAAGGGTAACCATTAACAATAGCCAAACGTCACACGTGTTCCACGCTGCCACAATGCCTTAACGGTGCTCCCACAATTTTCATCATTATCATATTCCTTGTTCGGGGTACACAGCCAGAGGCCTTCCGCGTGAGCCAGCGCCACGGCTATCACCTGTATTGTGAATCTGGCGCCAGCCTGGGTTTCCTTGAAGTTAGAGATGCCCCATTGTCTTAAGGAAAATATTTACGGTCCATGAGGCATGAGTGTATTCCGTCGCTCTGTTATATCTAAAGACATACCAAACACATCTGACAATGGAACATAACAGCTACACGTAATTTGTCGTCAATATGAGTTCACAGTGAAATTTGTCTATAAATTCCTGTGTATCTTACGATGCTTTGGGAGGGACTTGCTGCTGGAATTCGTTCAGATAAATCATTTACTGCGGTGGTTGGTATACTCTCGGCGTCCACACTAATTAGTATTTATTCAAGGCAAATATATATTTAGTTCACTTTTGACGAGTCTATCGTATCTTGTGCTTCTGGCCACATCATATTTCCGGTGCGAATGCTGACATTATGAATTGTGTAGCAAAGGAAATAGTTCGTATTAAAAAACTTAATATTATATTTTATATAATCAAAACTAACATAAATTGTATAGGAAGAAACACATGGCAAAAACGTCATTCAATAAAAACTAGGAAAGTCTGACTCTAATTACACAATTACCGGCCACGTTTCAAGTTGTGACTCAGTACAAATATACGTCCTTAATCCAAGTCTAACTTTATCAAGTTACTCCAGTTTTTGCACAGCAAAATACTTTGGCCGATAATAATTTAACACAATTATTGGTTTTAGACACTTTCAACAGTTATTTTACTTTATTTTGTAAATTTTACAGGAAAATTGAACGATATTACCTGTACACGTTATTGGTATTTTTATCTTCGTGCTCCTTACCTCTGTTCTCTCTCTCCTGGTGACTGTGGCTCCCAGAGTCAAGCAGAGGCAGCTCCCATACTGTAATCTGTGGTTATACTGTAATCTGTGGTTGTATGGCGGGTGTGGAGGGGTGGAGTATTGAGAGTCGGTGGGATTGATTTGGGTAGGATGGGATGGTGTGGAGTCGGGTGGGATGGGGTGGTGTGGAGTCGGGTGGGATGGGGTGGTGTGGAGTCGGGTGGGATGGGGTGGTGTGGAGTCGGGTGGGATGGGGTGGTGTGGAGCAGAGTTGGGTGGAGTGGGGGAGTGATAAGGTGGGTGGGGGCTGAGGTATGGGTTGTCTGGCTTCCTGCACACTACGGCCTTGAACGTTCGTTCACGTCAGCAGCTGTGCAGACATTTTATGTGATTCAAAGTCAGCTCTTGAAGCACTTGAAAATCTAACAACACAAAACATTCATCTGACAGTGTGATATTATAATTGCCAGAATTAGAATGGGATAGCGTTATTCACCGTATCGACACGTTTTGCAACGCGTTACTCAATAGACATATGCGTGACTCATGAAGACTGACTGAGTAAATGACTGCGTGAAATAGCCTTGGCCTAGGCTAGGGAGACCTTTGAAGCCTGAAGAAATAGGATATAAATAAATATATATATATATATATATATATATATATATATATATATATATATATATATATATATATATATATATATATATATATATATATAAGGCACAACTCTCCTAAACACGAGAGTCAAGTATACAACTTTAGAACACTTTCCCACCAGGAGACTCGAACCCTAGCCAGCACAGAAGCCTTCCAGCAACTGGCATAACAGGTACGCCTTAACCCTCTCCACCACCTGCTCAGACCCTTAAAAGAGATGGTAATTTCGGAGTATTTAAATACCACAAAGATCACCACCTCCCAAGAGCACTAGAGCAAGTGAGGGGTCATTTAGACGTTAATTTCATCATGTCCCTGTTAATATGGGAAGACACAGTGTCTATGCTTAAGGCACAACTCTCCTAAACACGAGAGTCAAGTATACAACTTTAGAACACTTTCCCACCAGGAGACTCGAACCCTAGCCAGCACAGACCATCTCTTTTAAGGGTCTGAGCAGGTGGTGGAGAGGGTTAAGGCGTACCTGTTATGCCAGTTGCTGGAAGGCTTCTGTGCTGGCTAGGGTTCGAGTCTCCTGGTGGGAAAGTGTTCTAAAGTTGTATACTTGACTCTCGTGTTTAGGAGAGTTGTGCCTTATATATATATATATATATATATATATATATATATATATATATATATATATATATATATATATATATATATATATATATTCAATGTGAATGCTGATATACAGGCTTAACTGAGTTAACAATGAATGCAACTAGCAATTATGGCATGATGCTGCGAGCTTCGTCACCTTCACACTGAACACGATAACGGTACACCTGTTGGCCGCGTTCGTTGAGTTCCTACAGGAGGCCTCATTACATATACAGCAAACTTAGAATAAAATTTGTTCCATGTATTATTCCCATAATATGTACATTATTCTATGCCTCACAAAACTAACAAACTTGATGATTTAAGAGAGCTTAAAAGTGGTGCTGTTGAGTTGTCTTTTAACAAAAACTGTTGCGTTTAACAGGTGTGATTACGAAAGACCAAAGGTTAGATATGTTTTTCTGCTTCATAACAAGGTTGCAAGGTCAGAGTGAATCGTCTGTCGCAATACAAGTTGAAGGACAAAGAAGTCTTCATTACATAACTCTATGAATAATGATATCGTACATACGACGATGGCAGCGAGCGCCCATTCCCAGAAATTTTCAAACAAGATTAGTGTTAAAGGGTTATACTATCCTCACATTTAAGAATCTTGTATATGTACGACATTTTCAATAATATTTATAAGTTAGATTTACAAGAACAAATTTTACACGTGGAGGTAATTCCTGAATGGCTGAGTTAATTTAATAAATATTATATATTAATATAATTTTTTTTTTTTTTTAGAAATTTCAGAAATTATGGACTACACAATTATTACACAATGGTATTATTTCTGTAGATATTGAAACAGTTACTTATGAGTGGATTAATTTCCGATAATTTTCAGTATAAATGTTAAGAGTATTTTTTAATGGACTGCATACTTCCATGAATCTTAAGCCCAGTTGCCATAAAAACTGTTACTTACCATCATTGCTCTTCCAGGAGGTGCTGGAAGTGCAGGCGTCACACGATCGATCAATCGATTGATCGTGAGAGATGTATTGTTTTAAGTATTCAAAAGTATATATAATAAATAAATTAATCGGAAACAGATTGTAAAATTGCACTCGTTTACTCGTCCACAGTGAAATTTAAAATTAACGCCAAAGTATTACATTATTGTTAATTTCTTGTATATTCTACTGCAAGTTATTTATTAGATTGGGTGTAAAACTATTTGATTTTTTATTGAAGGCAAATATGGCAATGTTACCAGTTAATTCCATGTTACTATGAAATGATGCTGACAGATTTGTAGATTTATCAGTATAAGTTAGATATTATTACGGAGTTGGGTTCACGATAAGGACCTATATTACAGCGTCAAATCCATGTTATATTACCATGTCAAGACCATGTTAAATTACCATGTCAAGACCATGTTAAATTACCACGTCAAGTCTATGATTAAACGTACATTCATGACCTTGATAGTAATAAAGACCAGGCCATTAGATTTTACAGGGTCAGAAAAGAGACGCACTTGAAGGTGGAATAAAAAGTTGTGTGTTTCATGAACACAGCAGCAGGAAGTCTCTTTCCTGTCCCTTAAAGTTTTTGTGGTCATTTATGGTCAAGAAATTCCCCCATATGACCTGGCTTTAGTTATAAATTTTCAAGTTCACGAATGAAGTTTTTAACATGGACATGATGTAGAAATATTTCGACAACTTTAGCAACTTTAGCCGGGATTGGTCTGAGTAAAATATTGCACTTTTGAATCACTTAAGAGTTGTGAAGGAGACGAAGATCTTACAAGTTGGTTGATACCTGGTTGATGGGGTTCTGGGAGTTCTTCTACTCCCCAAGCCCGGCCCGAGGCCAGGCTCGACTTGTGAGAGTTTGGTCCACCAGGCTGTTGCTTGGAGCGGCCCGCAGGCCCACATACCCACCACAGCCCGGTTGGTCCGGCACTCCTTGGAGGAATAAATCTAGTTTCCTCTTGAAGATGTCCACGGTTGTTCCGGCAATATTTCTTATGCTCGCTGGGAGGACGTTGAACAACCGCGGACCTCTGATGTTTATACAGTGTTCTCTGATTGTGCCTATGGCACCTCTGCTCTTCACTGGTTCTATTCTACATTTTCTTCCATGTCGTTCACTCCAGTATGTTGTTATTTTACTGTGTAGATTTGGTACTTGGCCCTCCAGTATCTTCCAGGTGTATATTATTTGATATCTCTCTCGTCTTCTTTCTAGTGAGTACATTTGGAGGGCTTTGAGACGATCCCAATAATTTAGGTGCTTTATTGCGTCTATGCGTGCCGTATATGTTCTCTGCATTCCCTCTATTTCAGCAATCTCTCCTGCTTTGAAGGGGGAAGTGAGTACTGAGCAGTACTCAAGACGGGACAACACAAGTGCCTTGAAGAGTACGTGATGTAAGTGATGTAAGTGTAAGTGATGTCTTAGAGGAATTGCATGAATGTAATGTGAGAGCAGAGAGAAGGGCTTTAAAATCTCACATAAATATAACTCACCACAATGACACAGACGTTGCAGTCAATTAGCATGCAATAAGGATGAAGTTGAATTAGATCTAGGTATCCCCGTCTCTGTTGTTAATTGCTCCAAACACTTAGGTTTAATAGGAGAGAAATTACTGAATATACAAGCCTGAAAATACCTGTATAAAAAGCTATGATTTGTTTAGATCCGAAATCTATATATTATATATATATTATATATATATATATATATATATATATATATATATATATATATATATATATATATATATATATATATATATATATATATATATATATATATATGGGCAGCACAAAACGTCTACCAGACAATGCGACATAGAATTGTCAGGATCATTGGGCTACCGTTACCTGTGGCTGGTTGCTGCAGATGACGAATCTCCCAATCGTGAGCACTCCGGGTGCAAACTCTGTGAGCAGGAACTGCGGCATGATCTCACACTACAATACTGAATGTCCAATCATTAGACCCTTCAGACCTGCCGGCATGAGGTACCTGGAGCTTTGCAATTACTTTATTAACTCTCGCGTTCTTGAGGATATCCTCTTAATGCAACCAAAATTTGCCAGGGCAGACTACTGCTCACACATTTACGTGAATTTACCAGAGGGCCATTGTCTCTCTAGTGGAATCGATGAGGACAGGAAGCCGGCGGCTTGTCAAATGTCCCTCCACTTATCCTGATGAGTTTAACGAGCAGGATTTCGTAAGTCAACAATGTTTTAGCATTTACAGCTTCGGCGGGTAGACGGTTCCATGGTTTTATAACTCTATTGGTGAAAAAGTATCTTCTATTGAGCTTGAAACCGTTGTTTCATGGTTGTGTTACTTCTGACCTTTTAAAGAAGTTGTCTAGATCAACATCCTCCAAACTGTTCAGATATTTTAAAATCTTCGATGAGATCAGCCCTGTCATGTTTGGTTTGCAGTGTTGTTAACCCTGAGGCCCTCAACCGTCCCTGGGATGAGAATCGACTTAGTTCAGGTATGATTTTTGTTGCCCGGTTCTGAACTTTCTTTAAAGCAGATATGTCTTTCTGAAGATGAGGTCTCCATGCTTGGATACAATAATCCAAGTGGAGGCGCAACAGAGATTTATATCGTTGAATAACTGCCTTCTTCTCCTTACAGTCAAAGGTTTGCTTAACTATTCCTAAAGTTTGGATATTTTTTTTAAGCAGCTCCCACTTGTTATGCAACCATCCTGTGAGATGGGGACTTTTTAGTATCACTCCTACATTATTCATTCTCGTGTTCTTAATGATATCCTCATAATGCATTCAAAATTTGCCACTGTAGACTACTGATCACACTCACTCATACTTTATAACTAAGTATCCTGTGTGATGGGGATTCTTTAGTATCACGTAGCTAGGTTTTGTCACACTATTTACCATTCTTACATAGTCTTAGAGTGGTCGCACAAATGCTGATGTACCTACATGTGTTAATACAAAAAAATGGCCGTTGAAGACATTATTTCTGCCACGATTATGAGCACCGCCATATAGGGCCGGTTAGCCTTCTGAATTCTAGACAAGGAAGCGTTTCAAATCCCGATTGCAACTTATGAGAGACCCACTCTAGATAATGCATCTTCAGCATGGAACCCATATTAGAAGAAATACAACATAAAGCTAGAGAAGTACGGTGGAACGCCCCACAGCTTGTCGCAAAATTCTAGGAATGAACTACAAAAATACTCAGAACTGAATTTTGTCTTCTTTATCCCACCAGATGGCAGGAACAACGCGGAGATACGATAACAAAGATTTGAAGTACACACGACAAAATAGATACAAAAAAAAGTTCGGGAATGAGGGATAATGGAACGAAGGAACTTCTAGTTATTTTGGAGGCGGAAATAAGTCACAGTGGTATCATGAAGAACATTTTTTAGTTGTAAATGTCTGAGTTAAATGGATTATTGTTGAAGACTTCTCAATGCACTGCTTCATAGGTAAATACAATAAGACATATAGGCAGAAATTCATTCCATTAACTCAGCTGGAGTGACGTGGCTTAGGAGCTGCAGCTCGATCCTGTAACTACATTCCCCGACTGAGATCTGGAAGAGCTACAGACTTGAGATCTCAGCAGCTACAGCTTGACCTTGGAGCACATTTATGGGAGTGAACACCAAGACAAGAAGGTACCGTCCGGCTGCCCTGTCAGCCTCCCAACAAGAACCACACGCGACTTCACAAGCCGCCGACGTTTACACCAACTCATTTACCCCGACCCAACCTGAGCCAACCTGTGTTTGCACTGTCTAGAACCCTTGCCATCAGTTGAATTAAACATATGCTTTCCACATATTTTTGTATAGATCCTTTAGTCCTCCGCGTTTACACTCTGGACACTGATGGGCTGGCTGACAAAGGGACGAAGACTCGGTTAAATATGTTTTACAGTGAGAGAATCTTGACACGATGAGACAAGAGTGTGTGTGTGTGTGTGTGTGTGATGATCGTTCCGTCCTGCCAGAGTAGCCGGTTGGGCATGTCCAGCAAAATGTCATTTATTCCACTTGTATGTTCTTAAAACATTCCACGTTCCAAAACATTCCAAAACAGAACTTCCGCGTTCCTCTGTGTTCCGGGCACCGTACAGACAACACACATATAAAAAATGACAGGAATACATTTGTATTCCTGTCACTGTCAAGAGACTGAGAACATTTGTAATAAAGTAATTGTATATTACAACGATTATTATTTCTACTGCTACTATTAATATCTGTGTTGTGATAACTTTAGCTAACATTCATGTTTTGTATTAAGTACAATACTTCTAGATCTGGCGTGGAAAGGGACTGACAGCTGAGTGAACAGCACTTCGGATTCGTAGTCCTGAGGTTCCGGGTTCGATCTCCTGTGAAGGCGGAAACAAATGTGCAGAGTTTCTTTCACCTTGATGCCCCTATTCACCTAGCAGTAAATAGGTATCTGGGAGTTAGACAGCTGCTACGGGCTGCTTCCTGGGAGTGTGGCCTGGTCGAGGACCGGGCCGCGTGGACGCTAAGCCCCGAAATCATCTCAAGATATACCATTACGGGCTCACCATAGTCCTTGCTACATGGACACTTCGTTCTGAGTAGCTAAATCTAAAACAACAACATCTCAAGATAACCTCAAGACAGATAGTCAGGAGAGGAAGATGCTGATGTCTGGAGGCCAATAATGGCTGGGAACGGCGGGTTTGGACACTAAAACCTCAAGGAAATCCACCGGAGAATTTCCCAGCCACTTAAGAACTTACTGACGTGTAATTTATACTTTCATAAAAGAAGTTGTGTAAATAACTTACGACCATAATTATTGTTGTGTTTACTATGTGTGTTAAGTGTTATTGTTTTGTTTAGTGTGATATGTGTTATTGTTTTGTTTAGTGTGATACGTGTTATTGTTTTGTTTAGTGTGATATGTGTTATTGTTTTGTTTAGTGTGATATGTTATTGTTTTGTTTAGTGTGATACGTGTTATTGTTTTGTTTAGTGTGCTAAGTGTTATTGTTTTGTTTAGCACGTGTGCTACTTGTTTTGTTTAGCAGGTACACTAATTGTTATTGTTTTGTTTCTGTGTGCACTACTTCTTGTTTCGTGTGTACACTACATGTTGTTTAGTTTAGTGTGTACACTAAATGTTATTACTATGTTTACTACGTACACTAATAGTTATGTTCAAGTTTAAGTACGTTTACTGAGACAATAAAATGCATCTCAAAGGACTAGAGTAGCTTAGGCTGTTTCTACCTTTCTCTACTTCAAGTCCCTCAAGGAGGGGGGGGGGGAGCACAAATCCAGTGAGCACAAACCCGACAAATCACAGTACAGGAATCCCATTTAACACTGCAGGTTAATATAGTAAACACAGCATATAAGTGTTACACTCTCGGGGCAAAGTGTTTGTAGTTCCTTAAAGTATTCTATCATATCATTATCATACAAACAATTTGAAGTCATACAATGCTTCAAATAGTTATGGTTTGTTTACGGTGTGCACTGCCCACGTAACTTGGTCACAGACACACAGCTACACACACACAGCTACACACAGCTACACACACACACACACACACACACACACACACACACACACACACACACACACACTACACACACACACACACACACACACACACACACACACACACAGCTACACACAGCTACACCTTGCAAAATGAAGCTATGCGTCTCATCCTTGGGGCTCCAAAGTCCACGAGAATAGTTAATATGAGAGCAGAGTTAAAATTACCTACCATAAGTGAGAGAATTTTGTCTATTAGCATAGTTTTCGGCGTGAAGGCATTGAGTAGATCTAGACAACACATGAAGTTTCAAGCTAAACTTTCTAATATGCTGCACTCACCTGAGGTCTATAGAAGAAGAACGAAATCTGATTATGTATATTGGTTCTACAAGGTAGCCAACTCCATCAAAATATTAAATATGTACCCAACTCAACTAATGATTAATCAGCCAACTACTCCATGGGATAACTGGGATCTATCAGTTGATTTTGTAAATGCGCCCAAGAAAGATAGTGTGCACACAACATTATTAAAACAGTTAACACTGAAAAGCATCACTGAAAGTACTCAGAGTATGGGTAACGATGTTTATCAGTGCTATACCGACGGCTCTGTAGAAGAAGGTGGACGATGTACCGGATGTGCATGTAACATATTTGAACAATCTTCTCTCGTACATACAGCAATGAAGCGCGTCAATGACTGGGCAAGTACAACTCAAACCGAACTTGCAGGCATATACCTTGCCACTGAATTTTTAAAAGACAAAGGCAGTGGACTTATATACTGTGACTCGCAGAGTGCACTCCTGGCACTGAATGCACATAGTAGTGACACCCAGAAAATAGTCAGTGATATTCGAATGAATGTTTTAGCTGCTAAAGAAAACAGATTTGAGATTAAATTCCTATGGATACCATCACATGTTGGCATCTCAAGGCATGACACTGTTGATATGCTTGCTAAGACAGCCTGCAGAAAACCAGTGGTAGAAATTGATATGGGTGTTTCATTAGCAGTGACAAAGAGAATACTTAAACAAATATCTAATGAAAATCTCACCGACCTAACAAATTCACAAAGACCTGAAAGTTGTAGCATTAAATATTATGATAGATATCGTGAGGAGACATTCACATATGGGACTAATAGAACAAGAACCCGGCAATGTGATGTTATAGTGGCCAGAATACGCCTGGGATATAGACGTATCTGGCAGCTTTCTCAAAACCCAAATGTCGAGTACACAATGTGTCAACTTTGTGAAAGAGAAAACATGCACTCTCTTGAACATTATATTGTAGAATGTCCCATACTGAATGACTTTCGCCCTCCTGGGCTAAGGTATGCTGAACTCTGTAATTACTATATGAGTACTGGAACACTTGATGATATATTGGACTTGTATCCAAGATTGACCATGTAATATATCACTTATTCAATGTTATATTCAATATATCATTTATTCAATGTTATATGATGTAACTATATAACCTGAGCTTGTAAAAGCACCTTCATCACCTTCAGTGATTAAGTGCTTAATTGCACACTAGTTTCTTTATCAGCTATCTCACCCTGTCAGAGTAAATGAGACAGATGTATGTGAATGCATGTGTGTGTATATGTATGTATATGTATGGGTATAAAGTATATATGGAAGCTGATCAGAATTACATTTCACCTTTGTGAATGTACATTAATGACACTATGTAAAAGTCACATCAAACACTTTATGTAGGGCATACGTAAATCTGTGTATCTATGTATTTACGTATGTAGGTTAGCTTAGCATTTTAAAAGCACCGAATCACCTTCTGTGGTTGAGTGTTCAATAAACCCTTGAACTCTATATTTAACATTTCTCTAACCCTGTCCATGGAGGACAGAAGAAAATGTATATATGCTGGTTAGCATTGTAAATGTCTGGCCACGTTTGTGGTAGAAAATAATAAAAAAAAAAAAAAAAAAAAAAAACAGCTACACACACACACACACACACATACACACACACTACACACACACACACACACACACACACTACACACACACACACACTACACACACACACACACACACACACACACACACACACACACACACACACACACACACACACACACACACACACACACACACAGCTACACAACTAGGCGAGTACAGACACGGCTCATGTGCCTGGTCTCAGCGTGACAAGTATCACCACCGCCGCTCACAACATATATGTATAACAGAAGATCTAAACATATTGAAATTCTCTTTAGTATAGAGTCTACATAACGAAAATAACTTCCAGAAATTTAAGATTATTCTCAGATATCAGAAAACATATCTATAATGAAATAATAATTATAATTACAATAAAAGGGGGAGAGCGCACGCGCACACACAGTTATGCCACCAGACTAGTCCCAGAACTGAGAGGTATGAACTACGAGGAAAGGCTACAGGAGGTACACATCACGTTCCTGGAAGACAGAAGAGTAAAGGGGGAGACATGATAACCACCTACAAGATTTTTACTGGAATTGATAGGGAAGATAAAGACAGATTCTTTAACAATGTTGGTACATGCACAAAGGGACACAGGTGGAAGCTGAGTACCCAATGAGCCAGAGACATTAGAAGGAACTTTGACAGTGTCATACTTATAATAATAATAATAATAATAATAATAATAATAATTTATTTGCAAGAAGGTACAATGCGTTGGTGAGATTATATAATATTGGTAATGTTACATTCATGCAGAGCCACTAATACGCATAGCGTTTCGGGCAGGCCCCTTAATCTAACATATCAGGTAAGATAAAAGGGTAGTTAGGGGAGAAATCCACAAGGGCCGTGACGAGGATTCGAACCTGCGTCCGAGAGCATCTCTTGGTGAGGGATGCTCTCAGACGCAGGTTCGAATCCTCGTCACGGCCCTTGTGGATTTGTTCATTTGATGCATCACGCAATTGTGATTTCTGTGTGTAAAGGGTAGTTAGGGGATTCGTCAGTTAACAAATGGAATGCATTGGACAGTAATGTGGTGGAAGCAGACTCCATACACAGTTTCAAATGTCGATATGATAAAAGCCCAATAGGCTCAAGAATCTGTACACCAGTTGATTGACGGGCGAGAGGCAGGACAAAAGAGGCGAAGCTCAACCCCCGCAAGCACAACTAGGTGAGTATGTCCCGGACGCAAGATTTATTAAGGCAGTCCCTCGGTAACCTTGGTGGTGCTGGTTCTTGTCCCCGCGTGGCTGGGTGCTAGCTACCTCTCTCATCCTTCCCTCCCCCACCATACAGGCTCTGCCCGTACCAACATTCTCTATACACTGCCAAAGTCACATTGGTTCCAGGAATACGTAATGCCACCATGGAAATTGTAGAAATTTACTGTGAAACTGGAGTCTGAAATAAATTAAACTACTAAGGTAGAAAATGAGAACTCTATCTAACGAGACCCGAAGAGAGAAAGAGAGAGAGAGAGAGAGAGAGAGAGAGAGAGAGAGAGAGAGAGAGAGAGAGAGAGAGAGAGAGAGAGAGAGAGAGAGAGAGAGAGAACGCTGAAGTTTCGTGAAAAGGTGAGCTAGAGAGAGAATAAGTGAAGTCACCTAGTTGTGCTTGCGGGGGTTGAGCCTCAGTTTTTTGGTCTCGCCTCTCAACTGTCAGTCAACTACTGTACAGATTCCTGAACTTATTGGGCTCTATCATATCTACAGTTGAAAATGTATCACCCCTTGTATGTATGTACTTTACCTAAATAAACATTTGAATTTGAATTTGAATTTGAATTTGAATTTGAGTGTGTATAGAGTCTGCCTCCACCACATCACTGCCAAATGCATTCCATTTGTTAACTACCCTGACACTGAATAGGTGTGATTGCGATTGAGTGAAAATCAGAGAATTTTCACCTGTGACAACAGAGTTTGAGCTTCAGCTTTTCTGAGCTGAAGAAGCTCTTCAGATGGACTTCAGCTCTTCTCAGCAGAGTCCTGCCTCTCAACATTCAGTCGCTTGGTGTACAAGTTCCTGAGCGTTTTGAACTTAAGTCATATCTATAGGACTATTTGAAGCTGCTCTTACCTAACAATGGTCACCACTCACAGGGATCTTTCAAGACAATCAACACTGCCAAGTGTGTGGGAGTAATACTGGACACGAAGCACCAGAATGAAACCCACACATACTGAAGCACAAAACGAAATCAAAAAAAGCTTATTGCAATCTTATTGCATAAGCTTGCAATAAGATTGTCACTCGAATTAAGATGACTAAGTTACTAAGTTACGAGAATAGAATGAGGAAACTCACACATCCTTAGAAAAGAGAAGGAACAGGAGGAATACAACTTCCATAAAGTTTTAAGGAAAATAGACGAGGCAGGCAAGGATAGCTTCTTTAAATTGAGGGAAAATAGAACTATTAGGCATCAGTGGAAACCAGAAATGCAAACCCACTCTAAAGAAACAAAGGAATACTCGTATTAGGTAATAAGTGTTTTGTATTGAGAGAACCAGCGGAAGCTGCCTTTATCAACAACTTCAAGAGCAGACACCACATACACAAACATCAAAAGTAAAAAAAAAACACATACCAAAGAATAGGAGGCGGGGTATGAAGAGTAGCCTAAGCACTGACAATGGTATTATCAAAGTATGTGTGGCTCATTCTATTAGTGTACCCTCTTTACCTTTGGCCACGTTTCCTTTCACCTGAGGCTTCTGTTCACCTAGTAGGTAAATAGGCACCTGAGAGTCAGGCAACTGTTGTAGGTTGCATCCTGGGAAAGGTGAGTCGGTGATCTAGGAGGAGGGGGCTTCGATATGCCTAACAGGCTTCTCTTCAACAATGGGCAGGCATATCCACTACGTGCTCGAGTGCGGTGTTGCGCAATGTATGACCCCCGTGTTAACGCCTTTTCCCAGAGCCAGGATTCGTCAGGTTTGTGTCACCTTACGAAACCTGTACATCTTTCCTCAATCATGTACGAGCTACGAAACATCTTAACTCAAAGATTACTATTGTTATGGACGACCTGATAGCTCTTCACAGTTCAGAAAATTATTAAACAAATACAAACTAGCCTCCATGATTGAGGAAAGATGTACAGGTTTCGTAAGTTACCCCGAAATTACTTCAAAAATCCTGGCCCGTCTTATTATATTTCTTAACAGAATTAAGGGTCATTGTATATCATAAAAGAAAATCACAATATGTTATTACTTACCTCGGAATTTCTTAAGTTATAAAGCATCAACCTCATCTTTCATGGCAAGACCAGCGTTAAGTTCTGCGTTCAGATATACTGCAGTAAATTACTACACTAAATTATTACTAACTTATTACTGTTAATTCAACACACCTTAACTAATGGACGCATAATCACCTGCGTGATTCATGACGTCACGACCAACACCATAAGCTCCATCAGCTGGGCGGGCTGTGACGTCACCGTCGCCACCCGTACCAGCTGGAGGACAAGCTATAAATAGCGGAAGCTGTGGGGGCACAGTCGCCGGCAGATCTTACACTGATATTATATGGTTAGCCACATCACAAAACTATGTTAAACGTTGCTATCTAGTTCTTCGAGCGATTAGTGCTCGGGACGTACCAAGATGACCTCCATTCTCTCGACACTCATTACATTTAGCAACAACTTGGGCGGCTTGTCTGGCCATCGCTACTTCCAGCACCACAACACAACCAACACTCCACCCCGCGTTCCAACTTCATCTCTGGCTCTGATTTTGGCGGACCTATCTTAACAGCCTAACAAACTGACGACATTTCCCATTGTCGCGCCTCATCAAATCGAAGAAAAAACGTTTTATTAAGTAAATACAAAACAAAATTGAGAAAACTTTATTTTTTTTAGGAAAATATGGATGACGCTCGGCTTCGCGCGAACGCGCAACCAAATGAGCCACGAATTGCGTATTTTAACAGTTTGGGCCACACTATTTCACTGAGTTTGCGAAGACCGAGACAAAACCACTGCATTTCTATTGAAATATATATTTTACACTAATACAACACCAATGTGTGATAATAATATATAACGAATTATAACGGGGTTCGAATTGAATTGAGTGATACCAATATTGTTTACAAAAAGTTACCATTTCCCGGTACTTTACCGACAATTCTATTCTTCGAATGAAGGAAGTGAATAAAGCACTTTCGGGAACAGTTCGGACGTAATCAGTTGCCCAAGGTGAATGCTTCACCCACGTATTACGAGTACAAATAATTCTCAACAGAACCTAAACTCCTAACCTAACCCAAATAAATTTCCCATTTCTAGCCCTTCCCCCTATTTCTTCTTCATTCCTTCCTCCATCCCCTTCTTTCCCATCTCATCCCCCCATTTCCCTCATGGGGGTAGAGAGATAGCTAGGTAGAGAGATAGCCAGATATATATATATATAGTTAAACAGATATACCGTGACAGACATATAGCTAGACAGATATAGCTTGACAGAGATATAGTGTGACAGAGATATAGATTGACAGATGTACTCACCTACTTGCTTGTGCTTATGGGGGTTGAGCTTTGGCTCTTTGGTCGCGCCTTTCAACCGTCAATCTATAAGTGTACAAATTCCTGAGCTTCTCGAGCTCTATGATATCTATATTTGAAACTGTGTATGGAGTCAGAACCACCATATCACTTCCTAGTGCTTTCCATATACTAACTATTCTGACACTGAAAAAAAATTCTAATGTCTCTATGGCTCATTCGGTTACTCAGCTTCCACCTCTGTCCCCTTGTGGGTATACCACCCGTGTTAAATAATCCATCCTCGTCTACCCTGTCAATTCCCCTTCTGACGTGTGCTTCTCTCTCTTGTGTGTGTGTGTGTGTGTGTGTGTGTGTGTGTGTATGTGTGTGTGTGTGTGTGTGTGTGTGTGTGTGTGTGTGTGTGTGTGTGTGTGTGTGTGTGTGCGAGCGTGCGTGCGTGCAGTATTTGTATTGCTGTTGGATCCCTGGATTTGAGCGTTCTCATATTCCATCCTATCTTTTTCCTGTCAGTCGCCATGTTTGCTTGGTTATGTTCATTAAATGTCAGGTCATCAGACATCATAATTCCCAGATCTTGTACACGTTGACGGGCTCACCATAGCCCGTGCTGCTTGAAACTTTTTGTTCCAGGTAGCGAATCTTAAACAACAACAACAACAACATTGTACACGTTGTTTTCTTTATATGAATAAGTCTGTCTTGTACCCTGTATTTCTCTTAAGTTCCGCGTTTCCGCCATACCTAAGTACTTGGAACTTATCACTACTAAACATCATGTTATTTTCCGTTGTTTAAGAGCTCGGGGAGACATAATCACCACATACAAAATTCTCAGGGAAATTGACAGGGTAGACAAGGATGGACTATTTAACACGGGTGGTATACGCACAAGGGGACACAGGTGGAAGATGAGTGCTCAAATGAGTCACAGAGACCTTAGAAATAAACAAATCCACAAGGGCAGTGACGAGGATTCGAACCTGCGTCCGAGAGCATCCCAGACGCTGCCTTAATCGACTGAGCTACGACTTGAGCTACAATCTACAAATCCCTTGTGGATTTGTTCATTTGATGCATCACCTAATTGTGATTTCTGTGTGTAACCTTAGAAATAACTTTTTCAGTATCAGAGTAATTAGTAAATGCTCTATCACACTAGGAAGTGATATGGTGGAGGAAGACTCCATACACAGTTTCAAATGTAGATATGATAGAGCTCGAGAGGCTCAGGAATTTGTACACCAATAGATTTATGGTTGAGAGGCGGTATCAAAGAGCCAAAGCTCAACCCCCGCAAGCTCACCTAGGTGAGTACACACACACACAATTGATCTATGCTCTGCAGCTGACAATACCGACAACAGCCAGAGGGAAGTGCAATATCGTACCTGCACAATGATTATCAATTGTTGCAATACGAAAACAACCCAAATGCTCACATTCACAAGGCTATATTTACGTGCTGTAAAAAAAGTGAGAGGGAAGAGGCGGCAGTTTGTCACGCTAGGCTAGTACAGAGAGGGAAAGCTGGTGTTATAAGACCAGGTGACGCACCTCCCGCTGCTCTCACCACACACACGCACACTCACTCTTACTCAACCTTAACAACTACAAGTAAATAGAAAGCGCTAACCACTAGTACCTATATAGCACTACATTGAGCAACTCAGTCAAATGTATTTAAATACTAATGAAGATATCAATAAAGATATAAAAATCTTACGATTATTCTTCGACGCGAGCCAATGGCGTCTTCCATTTGACAGCCTTAATATTAATAATACAACCTGTTTAGACAGTACCTACAGTAACGATCTGGACCATCGTACAGACTAGGTGACTAGTCTGTACGATGTCTTTGTCTTTACTACTAGGTGATCACAGACTGCTGAATTTGAGCATTTATAGTAAACGGGAAAATATCAATCTTATCTCCGATATGACACTTCAAAACCAAGGACACTGTTCATCTTGGGAGTCAAAAGAACGTAATTACTGAACACTGCAGTAGCCTAGCATCTCCATTCAATTACGTATGTATATTATATTTGTATATATAAAGTTATCAGAAGAGCAAAGAAAAATCCGAGCAAAATCTAGGAAAAAATCCTAGAAAAATCGACTATTAATACACTTTTAAGGCACTGTTTGGCGAAGTTTGTAAGTGGGAGTGAAGCATGCGAGGTGTATAGGCCCAAGCAAGAGGTGACGGCGTTGCCACACCTCCACAACTAATCCTCCAGAAGTTAATCTCCTTCCTGGGCACTGCACTTTACTATAAATGAATATAAGATCTTTATTGTACATAATTGTACCTAGCTTCATAAGCAACCCGTCCTCTTCATTACTACATAACATTTTGACATAAATCCTCAACGCTAAGCGAAATGATCCGTCTGTATTCTATTGCTAAGACATTTTAAAACAATTAATTATCAATTATTACACCTAATGTGCGCCTTTCGTGCCACAAACAGTATCACATATATAATACTGGCTTTGTTCCGAGCAACTCAGTGAACACATCACTTACATTATGTTACCGGGACCTCTTCAGCTGCACACACTTGGAGAATAATCTGACTCAGCCGTTATTTGTTCTCATAATAAAGAGGTTAAGAGTGCCTTGGTCCAGCTGCGGTCACCAGTGCTGGTAGCGCTCCCGCCACATCACAGCTTGCGCAACTGCCCTTCAGCTTAAGTTTATAATAGCACACTCTCCTCGCCTTGATACTATGATACCTTTATTCTTGCTTATCAAGGTGGTGTGGCCGATAGATATGGTAACATTACGATAGAATACATGTAATTGGTACAATAATGTTTATTCAAAGAAGTTGAGAGTTCGAACAGCACATCGCCGTCTGGTGCCGACCGCAAAAATAATGACGCAACAGATTACGTTGTAACCCACATATTATCACTGTTTACATTCTCTCGTTATGCTTTACGATTAAACATTCTTCACAAGTTTGATCAAGTAAACACCACACACACGACAAGCACACTGGGGCTGTGATATCACCTCACTAGACTATCACAAGTATTATTATATATATATATATATATATATATATATATATATATATATATATATATATATATATATATATATATATATATATGTCGTACCTAGTAGCCAGAACGCACTTCTCAGCCTACTATGCAAGGCCCAATTTGCCTAATAAGCCAAGTTTTCGTGAATTAATTGTTTTTCGACTACCTAACCTACCTAACCTAACCTAACCTAACTTTTTCGGCTACCTAACCTAACCTAACCTATAAAGATAGGTTAGGTTAGGTAGGGTTGGTTAGGTTCGGTCATATATCTACGTTAATTTTAACTCCAATAAAAAAAAATTGACCTCATACATAATGAAATGCGTAGCTTTATCATTTCATAAGAAAAAAATTTGAGAAAATATATTAATTCAGGAAAACTTGGCTTATTAGGCAAATCGGGCCTTGCATAGTAGGCTGAGAAGTGCGTTCTGGCTACTAGGTACGACATATATATATATATATATATATATATATATATATATATATATATATATATATACATATATATATATATATATATATATATATATATATATATATATATATATATATATATATATGTGTGTGTGTGTGTGTGTGTGTGTGTGTGTGTGTATAACTTACGCTTGGAACAATTAATCCCACGTCCATTATGTTACCCGTTAATTTGATCCATAAATCAACTACAATATTTCTAAACCACTATTTAACAAGGTATTTCTTAAATCTAAACTTATCCAAGTTGTGTTCTTTGTTTCGTGTTCTATTTTGTTAATTTTTTCGCTGATATATTTAACACCTTATTTATATATTCTTTATTGTACCCTTTCATCTGTTAGCATATATTTAAATAATTCCACCTCTCACTCTCCATTTCTCAAGAGAATGCAGATTAATCTTTCTTAATCTCTTTATTAGGCAAGTTACCAATTCCGGGATTAACTTCGTTGACTTCGGCACATGCAGTACGAATTGTATGTTACATTTGTAATACAGTATGTTACATTTGTAATACATGTTGTAAGCAACTTTCTTCTTGTTTTTGTTATGAACAAGTCAACCGAGATTTTACAATGATGGCAAGTAAACACACTCGATGTACACACCCGCACGAGCGGCAAGTGCCTCTTGAGCAATGGTCTTCTGCGGTCCACCGCCTATTAGCCAAGGTGTTGTGTATAATTTAGCTCTATATCCACAACCTATACTTGACGAGCCTACAAACAGCACCGCTCCTGTGCCAGGTAAGTCCACTACGGACTCACAATAGCTCATGCTAATTGTCCCGCTCCTTTGCCAGGTAAGTTACGGGCTCACCATACCCCGTGCTACTTGGAACTTGTTTAGAGTAGCTGAATCTATAACAACAACAACAATGACGAGCCTACACCCCACACATATCCACAACCTATGCCTGACGCGCCTATACCCACACAATTAAAACGTTGGGAATCTTCTTGAGCAGCTGGGAAGCCTAGCTTCGGAACGCTCCGTACCCACTGGTCTGGTTTCTACCCTTCTCAGCCACTTCTTCTGCGAGTTCTCAACTCAAAACAAAAGTAATAGTGACTTAACACTGTGACCTGATGTTTCGTAAACTAATGTATAGGGAAAACGCCTGAAAAGAAAGTATGCATACTATAAGGAACTATTTCCTAATAGTGCAAACGAATTCTGGATAATCATTTCGCTGTACGAAATGAGGTAATTACCATAATGGTAAATATCAGGAGAAAGTGCTAGGCCGGTATGGCTATTTACAGGTGGTGAGTGCGTGTGAGAAGATGAGTGTGAGGGATGAGGAGGTACATGACCCAACACCACAACTCTGAGCAGCAGCAGCAGCCTTCAGACACTGTTGTGAGGTTTCCCGCCCTTCTCCCGCTGGCGTTATCCTAAACACGCTCCACGCCCACCAACTTTGTCTATTTACATCAAGATGTCATTTTTTATATTCAATCAAAAGTCTTCAATTCATCTGTCACACATTCTTAGTTATACTCCAAACCGTGTCCTTATTCGATTTTAAGCCATCAATGAAATAAATATTGTCATAAAAACAGAGCAACAGCAGCCCGACCTTCAACAAGATCAGCGTTAAGGATTTACCTGCACAGGGCAAATCCTTCCAAACAAAACGTTGCAAAAAAGTTGGTGTAAATATTTACGAACAGGAACCAACTGTAACTCCACAATAACGTCCCGCCGCCCACAGGCTGGGTCTATGGGGGAGTCTATAAAAAGCGGATTAAACAAAGTAGACCTTAGGGGCTATTCATGCCCGTGCCACCTTTTGGGTGCCTTAGTCCGTATCAATCAATTATATCGTTAGAGGGGGTTTCTCACAAGATTATTTAAATTCACAACCATGAGATTTAAGGAACCTAAAAATGCAACTAATGTCATGACACCTATTTCTATAGATATAGTCATGTCCGGTATCTATCTGTTCAGAAACACTTGTGAGAAGAATGTCAACAACTAAAGACTGGTACGTGCGAGGCGTGACAGACGTGCTCCTCTAGCGGGAGTAACGGTTACCAGAGACACTAATGGCGTGTGGGTGGTGGGCCTTGGGCTCACACCGCCACACTGAAAACATGTTTTACGTGCCACTTTGTAGGTCTTGACTGATGGGAGGAGTTTTTGGGTATTTTTAATGGTTATTCATGAACACACAATAGATCGAAATGAGCAAGTAAATACTACAGGTAAGAGGAGCGTCATGTAGCCTTGGTGGCGCCACGCACGACCAGCAGGTCTGCGTCACTGTTACCATGGCCCACATCAAACTTCCTCTGGAGTGACGTGGCAATATCTACACGAAACAGTGTTCAGGTCCAGTGTTCTTTTGTAACTCAAAGTATACCGCAAAACGTACGGGTTCACATAGCCCGCGCTACATGGAAACTTTGTTCAGAGTAGCTGAATCTAAAACAACACCATACCGCAAAACCACCTCAAAATAGTCTAAGATCATATTAAAACAATGGAAGGTGGCTCATATCTACCTGAATTTACTAGCGGGGCCACTAACACTCTAATGACCTCGACGAGGACAGGAAGCCGGGGGCTTGTCCCAATCAGTTTAAATGCTATTGTCCACATACCCATCCTGTAGACAGTGGCAATCACACAATGGATTCAGGATGTGTATATATTTTCTTGAACCAAATCAAGTTTATTTGTTACTCAAATTGTTATATTTCATTTTTATTTGCCAATCATGCACCTAAGGCATCCCTTTGGAGGCTATATTCACACAATGGGCACAGAACTGGACTTTATTGTTCGTTTTGTTAATTATGATCAAGTGCCTCAGATGTGTGGGGTTGGGTGTGAACTAGACAGTGGTTTAGTCCCTGGGACTATGAGCTTGTGAGCGAGATGTGCGTGTGCCTGCAGATGTGCGTGTGCCTGCAAATGTGCGTGTGCTTGTGCCTGCAGTTGACAGTGGTATGTATCGCTGCTGTTTATGGCCTCTTGTGACTGATAATACGCTAGGATAGCCTACATTTTAAATATTCAAACCTCTGAAATGTTCTGGATAATCTAACAGAAAGTAATAGAGAAAATCATGTTCGTTATTATGCATATATGTTTACCTGCTGGAAAATGGAACTGAAGCTTTTATGTGCCGGACAACACACAAACTTGGATACAAAAATGAACTCGTAAACTGATGCCTCCGTGTTACTGTGGAGAATCACAAATTCTCTGTGTCTCTCACGCGTCATATAGCATTACTGCAGCCGTGCGACTATTGTCAAAATCAAGACGACCTTTCCAACTAGATAGAAAATTGACTATCTTGCTCTGATGAAGGCAAATTGAGCCGAAAACGCGTTCAGCATTCTCCAATTCTTCAAATGTGTTTTTTTTCCGCACACACATACACAGACAAACACACACACACACATTATATATATATATATATATATATATATATATATATATATATATATATATATATATATATATATATATATATATATATATATATATATATATATAAGATTTCAAAGCCTGTGTAAGACTGATACAAAGCGAGATGACGGCAGAGGTAGTGAGTGGAAGAGGTCACGAGCCGAGGGTCGTCCCACAGGCTACAGTAGTACCAGGCGGCCGTTCAACCCCGCCCTTGTGGAGCGTCAACATTTCTTGCCACCTCAACTCTCACCATTATTGCAATTAAACAACGTAATCACAAACTATTATTATTATTATTATTACTATTATTATTATTATATAAACCCCTTGGGGTGAACGGTAGAATGACGGCCGCGCTTCGGATTCGTAGTCCTGAGGTTCCGGGTTCGATCCCCGGTGGAGGCGGAGACAAATGGACAAAAGGTTTCTTTCACCCTGATGCCCCTGTTACCTAGCAGTAAATTTGTACCTGGGAGCTAGACAGCTACTACGGGCTGCTTCCTGGGGGTGCGTAAGAAAAAGGAGGCGTGGTCGAGGACCGGGCCGCGGGGACGTTAAGCCTCGAAATCATCTCAAGATAACCTCAAGATAAGCTTCTGTCTGACACACTATGGTCAGCACATTTTGATGCTGTTCATGCTCTGTACTCACCTAGTGAGTACTGTATAGGGGAGGGGGGGAATACAACAGGCACTGGATTCTCTATCAGCTGACAATGAACAGCAAGTGAATACAAGGCGAGAAGCCGAAAGATTGAGCAAAAACTGGAAAACCTGGAAACAATTTTTCTCACAATTCTTTGGAATGACACGCTAGAAAGAATGAACAAAACAAGGTCCTGCAATCAAAGGATGTGAACATCCTTGTTGCCACGAATCTTCTTGAGTCTATAAACTCCTGTCTTCAGGAAACTAGAGACAAATTTAGTGAATATTAATTCAAAGTCAAGAGTATGTGTCCAGATACGGATTACAGTGATGGAAAAACAGTAACGAAAACGAAGTGCGAGTCTTAGTAGATATGATAGATTAGCAGATGAGGAACTTCTCATTAAAGCCAAAAAATTCAAGGTGGAAACTTTCCTCTCTATTCTGGACACGTGATTGTAACCTATCCACCGCTGCCTACTGGATGGGGGGGGGGGCGGCGGTGTGCAGGACAAACATATCAATTGTAAATATGTTTAATATTATCGACCATTTACTTTTTATTCCTGTGAGTAGTTGTCGTGAGGGCCCCAGCACACTGGTTTGCCCATAATGCTGTTAAGGCGGCCCTGAGTAGAAAAATAGAAAAGACAAAAGTTACATTTTGGCCCAAGAGGACAAGTGTTCAAGAGTCGTTGAGGAAAGAAGTGGACCGTATCGAAGAGGAACAGTTTCTCAGGAATGACTCCAGAATCGTCTTAATAATATACCGTACGAATGACTAAATTAACCTAAGGATTGTGGATATGTTGAATCCAGGCCCCGCGTAGTCTTGCCCTGCTTGACATTATACAGTAATAATAGCGATGACATAACCGTCATTGTACCAGGAGTGCAGCGGTAACTGCTTTTTAACAAGTAGTACAGCTCTCAGGTTTGTATTGAAATAGCGCAATGTATCACAACATTCTATCTAACATATCCACAATACATAGTTTTGGTTTAGATTTATTAAGATTATTAGCGAATTTACCTTGAGAGCGCAGCGCGTTTTCAAATAAGGTCCACTTTTCATTATGGCACACATCAGAGTGAACAATCATCACTATAATTAATGACACCGCTACCACCTTCATTTTCCCCCCCTTAATGTTCAGCACCATTGCAACTACTGCTGTACTGTTACTACTACTACTGCCGTACTATTACTACTACTACTGTACTATTACTACTACTACTGTACTATTACTACTAATACTAATAATAATAACATTTAAACTCATATTTCAGCCCCATCATATATACCATGTAGAACAGCAAACACACTGTAGCTTGTCACTACAAATATCACTTTCATTTCCCTGTTGATTGCAGCAGGTACTTGGGTGCGGACCTCGCCAGATGGCCTCACAAGTTACAAAGGATCCCATCTCAAGTAATGCTATTCTCCCCAACCTCTCCCAGCCCCCATCACCTATGAAACCCCGTCACCCATACCCCAGAATTCTCCCGCCCCCACCCGAGTACCTCTCACCCAGTGCTCACCCACCACTACACACGCCCAGTTATAAAATGTTTTATGTACTGTAATGTTTTTGTGCCAGGAGACTACTTGGTGGAGTCCAGCGCACGCGTGCCCTCATGAGGGCCTACAGCTAAGATCCTCATACCCATATTTTTCAGACAATTCTTCGTTTGCCCGGCCGAGTTTCCTCATCAAGTTCAACAACATCTGAAATCATTATTCGGTAAATCATTTTGACTAATATGTAACTTTCTCCTATTATAAATTTAATCTTGGGAAATGTTTTATTTCTGATTAGTGCATCAGTAATGTCCGTATTGTAAGACTGTTTTACGTGTAAGAAAAAACAATTGTATTGGTTCTCCAGCCTTCTTGAGTGACACGCCCGCCCAATGTTTATTGTCAAAATAAATTCAAATATTCTTGTTGTTTAGCATCAGTATTCTAAAGCAAGTTTTTATTTGGGCAATTAACCTGATCTGTATAGGCTACTTCCAAGCGTTTTTTTGTAACAATTTATCAAAGCAAACCTGATTGTATGTCCTTGCAAGTTAAATATTCTTGATCTCTTGCTTATGTGATTCGCATATTGTTTTAAACAAAGCTCAGCTGCTGACAATTGAAGGACGGGGAAAACCGGTTGCCCCAACACTGTGTATTTGGCAGCTCCCACACACGAAGGTGTACTGTTCCTTCCAATTTGAACGGTGCCACTTTTTTTTTTAATTCGCAAGAGCAGCTTCCATGGTTTGCTTAGCGTCCTTGACGTTGCGTGATCCCTCCACGACCTTACCTATAATCAGCGTGAAACAGGCTCACGATGCGTGAAAGAAGCCTTGTGCTTGGTGAAGCTTGCGAACGATGGCTTGTTCAGTGTAAACTTCGAGACCATTACGAGTAGTACAATGAATCAAATGTTTCCTGTCATCTGCTAAAGTTTTCCAAATAATGATATTTAAAAAAAAGGATGCCCAAGGAATGAAAACAAATGACGACAAATAGTCCTGTGAAAACAAAAAGAATATGTATGAGAAAGCTCTTATTCAAGTTTCTAAGATATCATCAGCCAAGATTTACTTAGGCAATGCAAAAGCGTAACTCCCAATACTAATAACTTAAAAATAAAATCACGTCTGCACTACACCATCCCGATCTCGCACACAACTGTGAAGAACACAAACCTGGCGATTTGCCACAAGGTTCGTGTATTATAATAAAATACAAAAAATGCGAGATATGTGCTGTGAGAACAGACCTAAGAAGCTTACCTTTCAATCACTGAAAAGGGAACCAAATAATACATGATCACGACATACAAGATACCGAGAGGCAAAAGAGTTGATATAGACAGACTTCTTCAAATCAAAAAAGAAAACGGGAGGGACGGGAAATTGAAACATAAATGAACACGGGGGATGTAACAAAGAGCATACTACTTTTTAGCGTACGAGTAGTGAACAGGTCTAGCAATTGATGGTTATCTAACTCAGTTCAAGAAGAGACGGGTCCAAGAGCTAATCCTCCCTGCCCAAAAGCATACAAGCATGAGCACATCATTTCGACGAGGGGTATGGATAAACTTTACTACGTCAATTAACTCGATTAAAAATCTGTACTGTATATGATTTTCTACTATTTGAAATAAAACATTAATAACGGAAAGAATGTTTGCAAATGTTCAAACGTTATGTAGTAATTTTGAACGTTTTAAAGTGTTGGGCTGGAGAGAACGTTTGTGGGAGGTGAGGAATATTGTGCGTGTGTGACGTAGTGTTACGTCATCACATCAGCTGAGCCGGGAAGGGGGAGGGGGGCAGCCATGCTTGCCAACGTTACCAAAAATACCGTTTTTAGTGAAATGATCCACGCCGGGTTAATTAAAATGTCACGAAAACGTATACATGCAAATACGTTACTTCTGAAGACTTTAAGACAAATATATACGTTTAAGCAGATTCTTATTTCTTCCATTTAATATGTTCATATGAATCGTTTCGTCTCGAACGTTTCCTCTTTATTTTGCTTTTTTCATTAGACCTACTATGCATGGCGTTTTTGTTATCAGTTTTACAATAAACTTACATGGCAGATACGCGCACTTTTCAAGCGTCGTATCTTATATCATCTGCATGTAGACTAAAGACAAATTTATAAAGTAGACACCTTTGGCAAGGATTCAATGAGCCGCTGGTGCAGACGACGCAGCAAGAAATATATACAGAGTAGAGGTGAACCCCGCTTCTCGCTGCATATACATTCCCTTTCCTTTAATCATAAATCATTTTTAGGTCTAAAGTACATTTGCTGGTTGTTAAGTATAACAGTGTCACTGCCATAATAAACCCTCCCGCGATTGATCGGACTTGAGCTCAACACGAAACATAGTGAACGCAGTGAACAGAGAAGGATGGAGGCAAGGCTTTGTTCTCGAGCTCCTCGCCTCAGTTTTAACACCTTCCTGTCTTGCATACCAAAATGATTTGCCTAAAATTCTGGGGAATTTCACTTGCGTTATTGTTTAAAGCTGGATAATTGCTACATCTGCTGCTTTAAAAATCGCCCAAAGCTTTATTTTTTATTCCACTGAATTTAGTAAAACCAAACTTGATTTTAATTTAATTAAATTAAGACGATCAAAAGAATTGATTTACTATTCACAAACTAGCTTTGTCAAGTTTACGTTCTCGAAAAGCACAGCTGTTTCAACAATGATTATTTCCCTATCGATACCGTCACACTGGGAAAATTTCCACCGTTTCATAAGAAACCTGTTGAAAATAAATTTCGAATGGACATGTGATAAATTTTACTCTTGTGAGAACTACATTTAACAAAATTTGTACTTGAAGGAATAATGCAGAAATTGTTACGTCTCAATTCAACACATAATGAAGTAATGTATGACTACAATTCTGCCGTATCATGTGTTCTACAGTGCCTATGAAGAGTTGACAGTCAGTAATACCTACATCTACTGTGCTATACCATGCTTGCAAATGCAGTAACATACTCCCACTTCCCACAAACATTAACTAATATGCCACATTTTCACATGATCGTGCAACAAACATTAACAACTATTCCGTATACTTCCCTCAGATTAAACACAACACAAAATACAGTGCTACATCTCCACATAATGTGTAACCAAAAGCAACATCAACACGTACTGAGACTGTTGTTTTCCTTTGCATCATTGCATCTGTTTACCACCTTGATGACTGCCCTCCCAGCCATACGGGTTTGCACCACCTGAGACTGGCGGAGGATAACATTAGTTAAGTCGTTTCCGAACTTGGGCTTCATCTTCGTCTGACTATGTTCCCGCAACACACTAAAAGTCTTAACACTACGCTCCTCAGAAGCTCTTGAGTTTTGTTTTGATTGCGCGCGAGGTGGGTTGCAGGTTTTATATGAGGCGCCGCGCATGGCAACTCCTACCCCGTGTTGTCATACGCACCAACAAGTGAAATTATCGTACACCATACTAAAATTATTGAACTTCAGCGAAGCAAATATATATAGATTGATGTTGTCATATATAGATAATTAAGCTATTGCAATAATTGTGTTATTTTATATTATTTGTTTACGTGAGTTGCGCCGTGAATAGCGTGAGTCGCTAGTTTAGTCAGGTTAAACACCGTTCGGCCTAGCCAAGGGCACTGCAGTGTGTTAATGCTGAAAGAGAACACTCGTACCTGACACTAAGGTGAAATGCTTATTCGCAAATGAGGAATATATGTATGTGGATGTTGATTCGAAAGGAAAACTAGAAAGCTCGTTATTGTAATTTCATTTTGTATAAGTAATTATGTTTGTTCGATTATACGCCAAGGTAACGCATCGTACATTAGCCAACAACAAATTAGACGTCGTATCGTGACGTCATTATTGTGTTCGAATAAGGTGTCCCTAATCGTTTGTAATTTTATTTGTTGTTATTATATTCAAGATCAGATGGAACTGTAATGCACCTATGATTTGATTAAGAGTTAATTTTAAAGCACATACACATATACATATATATCTGTTAACTAAAGATATTTATCCGTAAAATCTGTAGCCAAAATCACAATTCATAAATTGAGACGAATAAACATTGTCAACAAAGAGCCTACGTATGATTGGCTGGAAGAGAACGTCGAAGTGATTTCTGATTGGTCGAACTGCGAAGTAAACAAAAACAAAACTGGTACCACGAGATTCGTGTAAACAAAGCACGTGTGGTGAACTGTTGTAAGAATCAGCTTAGTGTAGCTGGGGATCTTAGCATCAAGGTTAATAGAGGTTTGTTTTCAGATTTATCATAAGTGAAGGATTTCACAGTCAATTCCGAGTAATTTTTTCGATATTTTGTATTTTTTTTTACAGTATTCTAAGATTTTTAGCTATTTTTGAGCTTAATTTAAAAAATCAGTCAACGCTTTAAGTATTGTATTTTGATATAAAATAATTAAAAATAATTAATATATTTTAGTCGCAAGAAAATCTTACAATAATGGTGAGCTTCCAAACAGCATATTTTGTATTTTGTATTATTATTATTATTATTATTATTATTATTATTATTATTATTATTATTATTATTTTCCTATGAAAACATAAAACATAGTCAGATTAACTAAAACAAGTCATTGGAATGTATTTACAAAGCAAGTTATATAATTAAAACGAAAGTTGTTGTGGATTTGTGACGCTGCACTTTTGGAGGGAAAATCAAAATCTCTGATCACCAACTTTCAGGTTTTCCCATTTCAGTTTGTTAGTTTCTATCTGATTTTGATATAATTGACAGACAATACACAACTCTTTTTTATTAACAAGTTTAGCTACTAACACAGCAATGTGCTGCTACCCTAGGATTACTAAGAGTAATCACTAAGAGTAATTACTAAGTGTAGTGGTAAGACACTCGCCTGGCGTTCCGCGAGCGCTATGTCATGGGTTCGTATCCTGGCCGGGGAGGATTTACTGGGCGCAATTCCTTAACTGTAGCCTCTGTTTAACGCAACAGTAAAATGTGTACTTGGATGAAAAAACGATTCTTCGCGGCAGGGGATCGTATTCCAGGGACCATAGGATTAAGGACTTGCCCGAAACGCTACGCGTACTAGTGGCTGTACAAGAATGTAACAACTCTTGTATATATCTCAAAAAAAAAAAAAAAAAAAAAAAAGAGTAAATAAAAAACTAGCCATAAGTTCATCTAATATCCCCATCTCATAGGATGGTTAGTCATACTATACATGGAATCAGGAGAGAATATGAAATGCCAGGCTGATCTGTTAGCCTCCACTAGCAAAATCTGGGTAGAGCACAAGAATATCTTCCAGTATTTGTGAGTGTATGAAGTAATTACAGAGCTCAAAGTATCTCATACCATTTGGTCTGAACTAATTGATTACAGGGCAATCACAAAAAATAGTGTTGCAGAGTATTTCATAGTTCTTCTCCACACAGTTTATAATTGGAATGTTCGCCAACGGGGGGATTCATTACCTGCAGCCACCTGCCATAGATATTGATATTGTAGTCTAAACTGGGATATCAATATATATGGCAGGTTCTAAACATGTTTAGAATATATCACAACTTTTGATGACAAAACCACACATCATAAAATGAAGAAACGACGATGTTTCGGTCCGTCCTGGACCATTATCAAGCCGCGACAGCTTGATAACAGTTCAGGACTGACCAAAACGTCGTCGTTTCTTTACTTTCTGATGTGTGGTGTGGTCATCATACTTTCAGCCACGTATCTCCATATATCTTCATCATATCTCCAGATACTATCTTTTTGTAGTAAGGTTTTGGATATAATTTGCCTTCTGGGGGGAATTTTAAGATTTGCTGATTCAGTAAGACTATATATTAAAAGTTTTATATAAATACATGCAACATACGAAATAAGTTGTCAGAATTGGAGGCTTTTGCTCTAGATGAAAATTGTGTTATCACAGCCAGGTAGTATACTCTGGGCCCCATACTCCTCCAATGGTTAGGGATGGGACGGTTACAATCGAGTACACGTGATTCCTATTGTACTGAAACCTGAAACACTTGAAAAGATTTAGGTATATAATTGTTGATAAATAATTTATAAATATATTGACTGCTGTTGTGAAACAGTCTGTCAGTGTGGTGTAATGGGTAAGATACTAGATATGCGATGGTGTATGGAACGCCTAGCTGGTCCCACCTCTTCCAGCCAGAGGTGGTACTCCCTTAATATATATATATATATATATATATATATATATATATATATATATATATATATATATATATATATATATATATATATATATGTGTGTGTGTATATCACGAAAATAAACACGTGATTAAGAATGTGACAATGTCAGACCACGGAGGAAAAATGAAACAGGAAATTTCCTTAAGTACTTTCGTATATTAAATACATCTTCAGAAGGTCCAAGACCTTCTGAAGATGTATTTAATATACGAAAGTACTTAAGGAAATTTCCTGTTTCATTTTTCCCCCGTGGTTTGACATTGTCATATATATATATATATATATATATATATATATATATATATATATATATATATATATATATATATATATATATATATATATATATATATATAAGGAGCGATTGCCTCAGATAAAGGAATAAAGAATATCCAGACAAAAATTGCCATTTATCTCTCCTACTATCCCGTTTTTTATTATTTGTGATGTACACTTTATTATAGAAGATTACACAGTTATATAGCTCATTGGCTTTCAAAATGTGGACATTAATGAGGAAATAATGGGAAGATTGTTTCCTAGAGAAAATAGATTCCTTGAAACTCCTCCGATGCCGGGCAGGAACCGAGGATGCAGCGGGCATTCCCCCTCTGGATAGCTACAGTGAGGCGCTGGAAGAGAAAGCTCGCCGCTCTAAGGTCTATATATAGCAGCTCTCTCTCTCTCTCTCTCTCTCTCTCTCTCTCTCTCTCTCTCTCTCTCTCTCTCTCTCTCTCTCTCTCTCTCTCTCTCTCTCTCTCTCTATATATATATATATATATATATATATATATATATATATATATATATATATATATATATATATATATAAATTACTACTTACATATATACAATTACTACTTACAAAAAGTTTTATTCTGTTCACGTTTCAATTGGGTATGTAAATTTTGGCAACTGTAAGCTAACACAGACAGTAAAGGTGAAATTGGACAGGAGCCAAGGCGGCCTCAGAGAAGTACAGGGGGGTGGGGAGGTGTGCTGTACCAGGAAGTGTGTGTGTGTGTGTATTTACTATTTATGTCTGAAGAATCGAGCTATTAGCTCTTGGACCCCGCATTTCTAACCATTTTTTCCTCAGTTATATCTACAACATATATTTATCTCTAACACACGCACATACATCCCCAGGAAGCAGCCCGTAGCAGCTGTCTAACTACCAGGTACCTATTCACTGCTAGGTGAACAGGGGCACCAAGATGAAAGAAACTGCCCATTTGTTTCTGCCTCAGCCGGGAATCGAACAGGCTCTTAAGACTACGACTCCCAAGCGCTGTCCACTCTGCCGCGAGGCCCCCTTGAGTGTGTGTGTGTACACGCGTGTGTACGCAAGGCCAGTTGTGCC
>NC_091159.1:22253181-22408918 GCF_040958095.1 Procambarus clarkii
TGGTTCATATAGCCTCGGCTATCACTTCCTTATGTCCGGTCGTGATGGTCAAGCGGATTAAGGCGTCCCTGTACATACCAGTTGTGGGAGTATGGGTTCGAGTCACTTCTGGGGTGTGAGTTTTCAGTTGTATATAGTCCTGGGGACCATTCAGGCTTGTTTGCATTTGTGTTCCTCACGTGTGCCCCAAAGAATGAGGTGATTTGATAAAATGCTATGCCCAAGATTACCATCCGAGTGCCGGCGGGGAAGTGGTTCATATAGCCTCGGCTATCACTTCCTTATGTCCGGTCGTGATGGTCAAGCGGATTAAGGCGTCCCTGTACATACCAGTTGTGGGAGTATGGGTTCGAGTCACTTCTGGGGTGTGAGTTTTCAGTTATATATATATATATATATATATATATATATGTTGTACCTAGTAGCCAGAACGTCGTACTCGGCCTACTATGCAAGGCCCGATTTGCTTAATAAGTCAAGTTTTCCTGAATTAATATATTTTCTCTAATTTTTTTCTTATGAAATGATAAAGCTACCCATTTCATTATGTATGAGGTCAATTTTTTTTTTTGGGGTTAAAAATAACGTAGATATATGACCGAACCTAACCAACCCTACTTAACCTACCCTAACCTATCTTTTTAGGTTAAGTTAGGTTAGGTAGTCGAAAAACAATTAATTCATGAAAACTTGGCTTATTAGGCAAATCGGATCGGTCCTTGCATAGTAGGCTGAGAAGTGCGTTCTGGCTACTAGGTACGACATATATATATATATATATATATATATATATATATATATATATATATATATATATATATATATATATATATATATATATATATATATATATATATATATATATATATATATGGTTCCTGCCCGCCATCTGAGGAGCTGGAGGAGCTATTCAACTTGTGACAAGCAGCCTTGTACCCTGTATGTAATCAATATTGTAACTTTTTTTGTGTAATGACATTTTCAAATAAAGTTAGATAAATATACACACCTATATATATATATATATATATATATATATATGTCGTACCTAGTAGCCAGATCTCACTTCTCAGCCTACTATTCATGGCCTGATTTGCCTAATAAGCCAAGTTTTCCTGAATTAATATATTTACTATAATTTTTTTCTTATGAAATGATAAAGCAACCCTTTTCTCTATGTATGAGGTCAATTTTTTTTTATTGGAGTTAAAATTAACGTAGATATACGACCGAACCTAACCAACCCTACCTAACCTAACCTAACCTATATTTATAGGTAAGGTTAGGTTAGGTAGCCAAAAAAAGCTAGGTTAGGTTAGGTTAGGTAGGTTAGGTAGACGAAAAAACAATAATTCATGAAAACTTGGCTTATTAGGCAAATCGGGCCTTGAATAGTAGGCTGAGAAGTGCGTTCTGGCTATTAGGTACGACATATATATATATATATATATATATATATATATATATATATATATATATATATATATATATTTAAAACTTATTACTGTATTTCACTTTGAATGAGTGTAGAGTTGACGACATCCTTACCCTTCCTCGTCAACTCATTAGACACGTGAAACTGTGAAGGAAGCTCCACACATCACAGTGGATAATCAAATAGCTCATAAAATAATCAAACAATTGTTACAGGTGTACATATATGAGGCATTTATAAAGTTATAGTAAAAACACATTATAACAGAGAACAACATTAATGAGAGTGCAGCACAGTATACATGACACAAATGATTTAATAAACCCCATTATTAGCTTATGCACATTTGATTATAAAACAATACATGTGCATTATGTACAAAACTGTTATGAACAGTACCTTGTATGTATTATAGTTAAAAGTATACCGTATAGAAACAAAAACACATTGCAAAAATTAAACAATTACTGACATAACACAAAACAAAAAATTACATAAACGTATACAAAATTATTAAACAGAATAAAAATATTGCATAAAGAATTAATCATATGGATCATTACCTTTATGTGGAACAAAAATATAAATTTGTTATCTTTATTCACATAACTATAATTATGTTGATGACCCAGTATAATCAAGTGGTGGCACTTCATTATACATTATATTTCATTCATCATCACCTTTGATGACAGGTGTTCTGAGATGATAATGATGTGCTGGGAGTTAGGGAGGTGTGCTACCTGGAAGATCCTGGCGAGGCTTAAAGAGGCAGTTGAATGCTGTTTTGGCAAGAGTTCTCTCCCACTGAGACCTTGTATTACAGGGAGCAATGATGGGTTGAAACCTTTCCTCTACTGTATCACCATCGAAGGTCTCTATGGTTTCGTTAGGCCCAGGCCTCTCTTCCTCTATCTCATCATCAAAGGTTTCTATGGTTTCATTGGGTGCAGAGATCTCCTCCACAGTCTCGTCATCAAAGGTCTCTATGGTTTCGTTAGGCCCAGGCCTCTCTTCCTCTTTCTCATCATCAAAGATCTGCATGGTTTTATCACATGGAGACCTCTTCTGTCTTTCATCATCAAAGGTCTCTTTGGTTTTATCGAGCAGAAAACTCTTCTGTATCTCATCATCAGGGGTTTCTATGGTTTTCCTAGCTTGAGACCTATACTCTCTCTCATATATAAAGGTTTCATTGGGTCCAGATCTCTCCCTGTCTATCTCATTATCGAAAGTCTCTATACTTTTACTGGATTGAGACCTCTTGTGTGTCTCATCATCAATTGCCTCTATTGTTGTACTGGGTTGAGACCTCTTGTGTGTCTCATCATCAATTGCCTCTATTATTGTACTGGGTTGAGACCTCTTCTATTTTTTATCATCAAACGTCTTCATGGTTTTATTGCGTTTATACTTCTTACATAGCTCATTATCAGAGGTCTCTACGCTTTCCTTCGATTGAGACCTCTTTCTTCTCTCATATTTAAAGGTGCCTTTGATTTTACTGGGTTGAGAAGTTTTCTCTTTCTCATATTTAAAGGTCTGTATAGTGTCACTGTCATCAGGAGTCTCCTTTACATGAACATAAATTGTCTCTGTGGTTTCAACGGGTCGTGTATACTTGTCCAAAATGTCTGGGTGACCAAACGCTAGAGAATGATGAGGACTTAAAACATAACGTTTGTCATCAAACAAATATAATCCAAGTTTTGATCCAACACAAGTGCAGTTTTGTTCAACTTCATTAGGTATTAATCTACTATTAAAATCATTAGAGACTCGACCGAATATGTCTTTTTTAAATTTATCATGAGTTAGTGCTGATTTATAATGAAATGGTAAGTCTTTGGTTCTGTCTGACTGCTGCTCTGATTGCACCATCATGGAAAACATTTTAGGTTTTAATGCCACAACTTCAGAAATGAGTCTTTCACCTGTCACAGATTTCAAACGCCCTGGGACCCCTTTAAAGCTATCATCAAACAATGGGTGATCTTTGGAAAAATTTGAGAAGTCCATGCAAGACTTAAGAGGTTCCGATCCTAGCTCATTATAGACATCTTCACACTCGAGTGTGAAGATATAGCTGCTAGTGTCTGTGTACACCAACTGTGCTCTTTTGCCATAGTGTGCCTTGACTACATTGTACCAAAATTCGTACAGCATTTTTGTAGCCGTCTGAAGAATATGGAAATGAAAATATGTGGGCTGATGAATGAGATGTTTCTTCATACTCTTTGTACAAATCATTCGATCCTGACTTACAGGTGTAACTCATTTTGTACAAGGATTACGAGCAAACTTTAAAAATTTCTTTTCATTTATAACGAAATCGTGGCAATCAGAGAATTTGTTTATGTTCATTAATGACTTATCAAAGATTAGACTATTTACATAATTTAAGGCTGAACATTTTTCTTTATCAGTGGCTTCAATCCGTTGATTAATATTAGTATTAAAGTTCTCTAAAACTTTCAGCTTGGTGAATTCATACACGGCATGAACACATTCAACTTCCAAGCCAAGTTTCATCAAAAGTTGCAGTAAATCTAAACTAACTAAATAGTTCTTTTGTGGTAGATGTGAGGCCACTAATTTTGTGTTTGACTTCGGTAATTCACAGCTGTTTGACTCAAGAATTCTGTTACTGTATTCAGAGATCAATTCTCTCTGAACATTTCTATGGGCCAAAACTAATGGTAGTTCTTCTGTTTCCTGCGCTACATGAGGATTTACTTGCTTTGTGTCACAAAGAATCCAATACCCTTTGGTAGACTTACAGGAATGATTTTCAAGTCCCTTTTCTACAAAAAGTTCTTTTTCATCCTCAGGCAATTTATGTATATCGCCTCGGGGCAACTTTTCCATCATACATGTAAAATACAGATTATTGAATTCCAAATATACGATATACTTTCCAACTGCAGAGTTAAACTGTGGATTTAGGTGTATATTGTCTGCTTGTGAATACTGTTTTACTACACTGGTAAAATCCTCTTTCAGATTACCTTGTATGAGATCATATAATTCATAATCGTGAATGGCATCAAATTCAACTTTACTGTTCAAAAGCAAAGCATCCCAGGCAAAGCTAGACAAAGACTCATAATATGCGACATCTAGCTGATAAAGAACGTACTTCTCAGCCTACTATGCAAGGCCCGATTTGCCTAATAAGCCAAGTTTTCCTGAATTAATATATTTTCTCTAATTTTTTTCTAATGAAATGATAAAGCTACCTATTTCATTACGTATGAGGTCAATTTTTTTTTATTGGAGTTAAAATTAACGGAGATATATGACCGAACCTAACCAACCCTACCTAACCTAACCTAACCTATCTTTATAGGTTTGGTTAGGTTAGGTAGCCAAAAATGTTAGCTTAGGTTAGGTTAGGTAGGTTAGGTAGTCGAAAAACAATTAATTCATGAAAACTTGGCTTATTAGGCAAATCGGGCCTTGCATAGTAGGCTGAGAAGTGCGTTCTGGCTACTAGGTACGATATATATATATATATATATATATATATATATATATATATATATATATATATATATATATATATATATATATATTTTGGTAGCAGTCTTTCCTGTAGACATATATTATTAAATATGACCGAAAAAGTAAGATTAATAATTCTAACACGAATTTTCTCAATCTTTCGTACATTTCTTTTCACTGTTGGTGGTAATTAAAAAATCAATTCTCTAAAATTCATTTTTATTTCTAGTCTGACGCGACACTTGAGCGCGTTTCGTAAAACTTATTACATTTTCAAAGACTTTAGTTTAAGCATACACAACTGAATAGAACTTACACATCTCCGATTTGTTTATATCTACATTTGAGTGAGGTGGATGGGGTGAGGTGGTATTGAATAAGGTATTAATTTCATCAACACAAGACAGAACACGAAACAATGGGTATTGAATAGAAGTGATTGTAGAAAGCCTATTGGTCCATATTTCTTGATGTTTCTATATTGGAGCGGAGTCTTGAGGTGGGTAGAATATAGTTGTGCATTAATTGGCTGTTGATTGCTGGTGTTGACTTCTTGATGTGTAGTGCCTCGCAAACGTCAAGCCGCCTGCTATCGCTGTATCTATCGATGATTTCTGTGTTGTTTACTAGGATTTCTCTGGCGATGGTTTGGTTGTGGGAAGAGATTATATGTTCCTTAATGGAGCCCTGTTGCTTATGCATCGTTAAGCGCCTAGAAAGAGATGTTGTTGTCTTGCCTATATACTGGGTTTTTTGGAGCTTACAGTCCCCAAGAGGGCATTTGAAGGCATAGACGACGTTGGTCTCTTTTAAAGCGTTCTGTTTTGTGTCTGGAAGATTCTCATGAGTAGGCTGGCCGTTTTTCTGGTTTTATAGTAAATCGTCAGTTGTATCATCTGATTTTTGTCTGTAGGGATAACGTTTCTATTAACAATATCTTTCAGGACCCTTTCCTCCGTTTTATTAGCTGTGGAAAAGAAGTTCCTGTAAAATAGTCTAATAGGGGATATAGGTGTTGTGTTGGTTGTCTCTTCAGAGGTTGCATGGCGTTTCACTTTCCTTCTTATGATGTCTTCGACGAAACCATTGGAGAAGCCGTTGTTGAATAGGATCTGCCTTACCCTACAGAGTTCTTCGTCGACTTGCTTCCATTCTGAGCTGTGGCTGAGAGCACGGTCGACATATGCGTTAACAACACTCCTCTTGTACCTATCTGGGCAGTCGCTTTTGGCATTTAGGCACATTCCTATGTTCGTTTCCTTAGTGTAGACTGCAGTGTGGAAACCTCCGCTCTTTTCCATGACTGTTGCATCTAGAAAGGGCAGCTTCCCATCCTTTTCCATCTCGTAAGTGAAACGCAGCACGGAACTCCGCTCAAATGCCTCCTTCAGCTCCTGCAGATGTCTGACATCAGGTACCTGTGTAAAAATGTCGTCAACATACCTGCAGTATATGGCCGGTTTCAAGTTCATGTCGACTAAGACTTTTTGCTCGATGGTACCCATGTAGAAGTTTGCAAACAGGACACCTAGGGGAGAACCCATGGCGACCCCATCTACTTGCTTATACATGTGCCCATCCGGGCTCAAGAAGGGTGCCTCTTTAGTACAAGCTTGGAGTAGTTTCCTTAGGATATTTTCTGGTATGTCAAGAGGAGTACAGGCTGGATCACGATACACTCTGTCGGCTATCATCCCGATTGTCTTGTCCACTGGTACGTTGGTGAACAGCGATTCTACGTCCAACAAGGCTCTTATTCCTGTGGCCCGTGCGCCCCGCAGTAAGTCGACAAATTCCTTTGGCGACTTCAGGCTGAAGGCGCAAGGGACATAAGGAGTCAGCAGGCCGTTGAGTCGCTTCGCTAGTCTGTACGTGGGTGTGGGTATCTGGCTAATGATTGGCCGAAATGGGTTTCCAGGCTTGTGTGTCTTGACATTTCCATACGCATATCCAGGTTTATATTCCCCAATAATCTTTGGCAGGCAGGTTTCGTCGAAGACATCATAAGAAGGAAAGTGAAACGCCATGCAACCTCTGAAGAGACAACCAACACAACACCTATACCCCCTATTAGACTATTTTACAGGAACTTCTTTTCCACAGCTCATAAAACGGAGGAAAGGGTCCTGAAAGATATTGTTAATAGAAACGTTATCCCTACAGACAAAAATCAGAGGATACAACTGACGATTTACTATAAAACCAGAAAAACGGCCAGCCTACTCATGAGAAACTCTCCAGACACAAAACAGAACGCTTTAAAAGAGGCCAACGTCGTCTATGCCTTCAAATGCCCTCTTGGGGACTGTAAGCTCCAAAAAACCCAGTGTATAGGCAAGACAACAACATCTCTTTCTAGGCGTTTAACGATGCATAAGCAACAGGGCTCCATTAAGGAACATATAATCTCTTCCCACAACCAAACCATCGCCAGAGAAATCCTAGTAAACAACACAGAAATCATCGATAGATACAGCGATAGCAGGCGGCTTGACGTTTGCGAGGCACTACACATCAAGAAGTCAACACCAGCAATCAACAGCCAATTAATGCACAACTATATTCTACCCACCTCAAGACTCCGCTCCAATATAGAAGCATCAAGAAATACGGACCAATAGGCTTTCTACAATCACTTCTATTCAATACCCATTGTTTCGTGTTCTGTCTTGTGTTGATGAAATTAATACCCTATTAAATACCACCTCACCCCATCCACCTCACTCAAATGTAGATATAAACAAATCGGAGATGTGTAAGTTCTATTCAGTTGTGTATGTTTAAACTAAAGTCTTTGAAAATGTAATAAGTTTTACGAAACGCGCTAAAGTGTCGCGTCAGACTAGAAATAAAAATGAATTTTGGAGAATTGATTTTTGAATTACCACCAACAGTGAAAAGAAATGTACGAAAGATTGAGAAAATTCGTGTTAGAATTATTAATCTTACTTTTTCGGTCATATTTAATAATATATATACATATATATATATATATATATATATATATATATATTTCTAATTCAAATTTTTGTAAAACAAATTTAAAAAATTGTTGATGTGAATTGTAAAAAAATTCAAAGCCATTAATACTATCAGCGTTTCTTGCATATTTTAACATAAGAACAGATGACACTGTAGAAGGCCTCCTATACATATCTCCCAAACTCACTCATATATGTATAATCTGCAACCCATCCTCCGCATTGACTACGTTTAATACTTAAGGTATTAAGTACACTTACTGTCATACATAGTACATATTTGCACTTATGGGGATGTTATATTTACCTCTCCAATCATTTTCCTCGTTTTCTGTTAAGTCACTCAGAATTTTAACATTTCCAAATTCACAAGTTTTAAATATCAGGAATTTCTTTTTCAGTTTTATTAAATAATAGAGATTTTATACAAATTTTGAAAATATCCTGAGTGACTTTATAATTTATTGAAATATTTTAGTTTTGTTTTATTTGTTTTATAAAACTGTAATATCAATATAGCTATAGGTTAAGTAGTAATTGTAATTAAGATGCAATAAAATGCTTATCTTCAAAATCTAGGAAGGTTTGGTTAGGTTAGGTCGTGGGTTTCTATTCAACTTTTCAGGTAAACTAAACTATTCACAATATATTTGACAGTGCGGTTTAATACTAAATAAAAATAGGTACAATTCCTGACTGCTAGGAATAGTACATAATTACACTTACTTGTGCTGTTACATTTACCTCCCCATTTTTGGAGGACGGGCTTCCATTTTATAGTACGACAATTTTTGGCTCTATGTAACACATTGGAACGAAAAGCGACGTACTTTGTAGGACAGCTTGAGGAAACACCCCTAACGTACAGAGTACCATAACCATCTCACCAGCGATAGCTTCGCAGTTTTATAGGGGTACAACCTCTGGTAGTGTTGAAAGAAGTGTTGACATAACTGGTAGTGTTGATATAGTCTTGTAGTCTTAGTCTGGTATTGTTGATATAACATAAAAATAGGATGAAAGACGTTAAAAAAAAAAAAAATCGGATTTATTTTAATGTTAAGATTCAGATGTTTGCATAAAAACTCACTCTGAATGAGTGTAGAGTTGACGACATCCTTACCCTTCCTCGTGAACTCATCGCTCTGACACGTGAAAATGTAAGGGAAGTTCCACACATCACTCACAGTGGATAATAAAATAGCTCATAGGATAATCAAACAATTGTTACAGGTGTACATATATGAGGCATTTACAAAGTTATAGTAAAAACACATCATAAAAGAGAACAACATTGATGAGACTGCAGTACAGTATACATTACACAAATGATTTAATAAACCCCATTATTAGCTTATGCACATTTGATTATAAAACATTACAAGTGCGTTATGTACCAAAACTGTTATAAACAGTACCTTGTATGTATTTTAGTTAAAATTATACCATATACACAGATAAACACAGAAAAATAAATTTCAGAAATTAAACAATTACTGACATACACAAAACACATAAAATTACATAAATATATACAAAATTATTACATAAAAATATTGCATAAAGAATTAATCATTTGGATTATTACTGTTAAGTGGAATAATAATAGGATTTTGTTATCTTTAGTCACATAACTATAATTAGGTTGATGGCCCAGTATAATGAAGTGGCAGATCACTTTTGATGACAGGTGTTCTGAGATGATAATTATGTGCTGGGAGTTAGGGAGGTGTGCTACCTGGAAGATCCTGGCGAGGCTTAAAGAGGCAGTTGAATGCTGTTTTGGCAAGAGTTCTCTCCCACTGAGACCTTGTATTACAGGGAGCAATGATGGGTTGAAACCTTTCCTCTACTGTATCATCATCAAAGGTCTCTATGGTTTCGTTAGGCCCAGGCCTCTCTTCCTCTATCTCATCATCAAAGGTTTCTATGGTTTCATTGGGTGCAGAGATCTCCTCCACAGTCTCGTCATCAAAGGTCTCTATGGTTTCGTTAGGCCCAGGCCTCTCTTCCTCTATCTCATCATCAAAGGTTTCTATGGTTTCATTGGGTGCAGAGATCTCCTCCACAGTCTCGTCATCAAAGGTCTCTATGGTTTCGTCAGGCCCAGGCCTCTCTTCCTCTTTCTCATCATCAAAGATCTGCATGGTTTTATCACATGGAGACCTCTTCTGTCTTTCATCATTAAAGGTCTCATTGGTTTTATCGAGCAGAAAACTCTTCTGTATCTGATCATCAGGGGTTTCTATGGTTTTCCTAGCTTGAGACCTGTACTCTCTCTCATATATAAAGGTTTCATTGGGTCCAGATCTCTCCCTGTCTATCTCATTATCGAAAGTCTCTATACTTTTACTGGATTGAGACCTCTTGTGTGTCTCATCATCAATTGCCTCTATTGTTGTACTGGGTTGAGACCTCTTCTGTTTTTTATCATCAAACGTCTTCATGGTTTTATTGCGTTTATACTTCTTACATAGCTCATTATCAGAGGTCTCTACGCTTTCCTTCGATTGAGACCTCTTTTTTTTCTCATATTTAAAGGTGCCTTTGATTTTACTGGGTTGAGAAGTTTTCTGTTTCTCATATTTTAAGGTCTGTATAGTGTCACTGTCATCAGGAGTCTCCTTTACATGAACATAAATTGTCTCTGTGGTTTCAACGGGTCGTGTATACTTGTCCAAAATGTCTGGGTGACCAAACGCTAGAGAATGATGAGGACTTAAAACATAACGTTTGTCATCAAACAAATATAATCCAAGTTTTGATCCAACACAAGTGCAGTTTTGTTCAACTTCATTAGGTATTAATCTACTATTAAAATCATTAGAGACTCGACCGAATATGTCTTTTTTAAATTTATCATGAGTTAGTGCTGATTTATAATGAAATGGTAAGTCTTTGGTTCTGTCTGACTGCTGCTCTGATTGCACCATCATGGAAAACATTTTAGGTTTTAATGCCACAACTTCAGAAATGAGTCTTTCACCTGTCACAGATTTCAAACGCCCTGGGACCCCTTTAAAGCTATCATCAAACAATGGGTGATCTTTGGAAAAATTTGAGAAGTCCATGCAAGACTTAAGAGGTTCCGATCCTAGCTCATTATAGACATCTTCACACTCGAGTGTGAAGATATAGCTGCTAGTGTCTGTGTACACCAACTGTGCTCTTTTGCCATAGTGTGCCTTGACTACATTGTACCAAAATTCGTACAGCATTTTTGTAGCCGTCTGAAGAATATGGAAATGAATATATGTGGGCTGGTCAATGAGATGTTTCTTCATACTCTTTGTACAAATCATCCGATCCTGACTTACAGGTGTAACCCATTTTGTACAAGGATTACGAGCAAACTTTAAAAATTTCTTTTCATTTATAACGAAATTGTGGCAATCAGAGTATTTGTTTATGTTCATTAATGACTTATCAAAGATTAGACTATTTACATAATTTAAGGCCGAACATTTTTCTTTATCAGTGGCTTCAATCCGTTGATTAATATTAGTATTAAATTTCTCTAAAACTTTCAGCTTGGTGAATTCATACACGGCATGAACACATTCAACTTCCAAGCCAAGTTTCATCAAAAGTTGCAGTAAATCTAAGCTAACTAAATAATTCTTTTGTGGTAGATGTGAGGCCACTAATTTTGTGTTTGACTTCGGTAATTCATAGCTGTTAGACTCAAGAATTCTATTACTGTATTCAGAGATCAATTCTCTCTGAACATTTCTATGGGCGAAAACTAATGGTAGTTCATCTGTTTCCTGGGCTACACGAGGACTTACTTGCTTTGTGTCACAAAGAATCCAATACCCTTTGGTAGACTTACAGGAATGATTTTCAAGTCCCTTTTCTACAAAAAGTTCTTTTTCATCCTCAGGCAATTTATGTATATCGCCTCGGGGCAACTTTTCCATCATACATGTAAAATACAGATTATTGAATTCCAAATATACGATATACTTTCCAACTGCAGAGTTAAACTGTGGATTTAGGTGTATATTGTCTGCTTGTGAATACTGTTTTACTACACTGGTAAAATCCTCTTTCAGATTACCTTGTATGAGATCATATAATTCATAATCGTGAATAGCATCAAATTCAACTTTACTGTTCAAAAGCAAAGCATCCCAGGCAAAGCTAGACAAAGACTCATAATATGCGACATCTAGCTGATAAAGATCAATCAAAGTCTTTCTCCAGCTTGTGAAGACATCACATAATAGACCAATGTTAACTTTCAAATATAGTTGTAAGTAGTCTCCAAGGCATTTACAACCTCCAAGTTCATAGACACGTTGTGCATGATCATAATCCTCTGAGGATAGCTGGCTATCATTTAAGTGACTGTTAAAAGCTTCAAGAGGAGGGAGTTGTTCCTCTTTTAAACAATCAATGTTAGAAACATAGTCATTGCAGAAAAAAAGCTTTTTACTTAACACAATTGTTTTAGCCTTGCTGGAAACTTCATCCATCATCATATGAGTGTACTTTAATGATTTACCATCTTTAACATGCTTCTCTGCCAAGTTGGCTAAGTTACCCTTCAAGAGATATAGGCTATTCACGAGGCAAATATTATTATCAATGCTTACTTTCATCAATATAAATTCCTGGGTAGACTGAACTAAAATCTCTCTCTGCGGCTCTAAAGCCAATTCTGCGAGAATAATTCCAAAGTCATTTGAAGTATCACATGAAAACATTTTAAGAAAACGGTTAGCAACCAAACATTCAAACTTGCATTTAAGGCAATAGGCAGTTAAAAAGTTATCGTACTCTTCATTGTACTTATGATGACGATACTTGTCTTTTGGATTCTTAAAGTCATTCAGGCAAAAACCGCATGTAGTTTGAGCACGATACAGATTCTTGGATTTGTTTGTCATGTGTACAGGATAAGTGCGCAGCTGAGCCTTTAAGCGCTTCCAAGTCTTTTGCACTTTACTGACAAAGTTATTAACTGCATCAGGACCACAGTAGGAGGATTTGTCTGCAACAGACCCATGTCTGTCTATAATAATATATGAATAAGCCACAGCCCTATGGCTCATCTCTGTCATGCCTTGGGAGTCTGTTTTGTTTAGTAAACACTCAAAGCTATAAAAGCCTACATAAGATGGACTGTATGGGGAATACCGTCTTCTAAATTTTATTGTAGTGTCCGGGGGATGCAACTCTAGAGTTTGTTGAGCATCACATTTTTCTTCATGTATAGAAAACTGTTGCTTATTGTATATCTGCATTAAGCAGATGTGACAATAAATAGGATTTTTTCCCTCTCTCTCTGGGTTGCTCTTCATGTTTTTAATATATTGATTAAAGTCCTTGATAAGAGCCACGTGTTTGTCTTCTAATAACAATAGTGGAACAATTTTATCCCTATAGGCAGTATGACCTTTCCTAGCCAAACTGATACTATATTTACCACTGCTTTTGACAAGTAAATACATAAATATACTGACTTTATTTAAGGTTTCAATTTTAGAGAGATTTTCCCATGATAAAGGCAAATCTAAGTTATCAGTCTTTATATATTTTCTACACCTGCTTTCTATTTTAATTATGGTCCGAACAACGCCCAAGTTCTTGCCACTAGAGAGACACAAATATGCACAAATGCACTGGATTAAGCATGACGAACTGGCACTTTTAGGATTTAAAATACATTTCTTGCCTCTAACAGTTGGATAAGGGACATATGTTCCTAAGCGAATAGGATGTTGAACAACCATAAAATTCATATGAAAGCTAGTGACACTATGCACTGTGATTCCAGACACTTCAACTTCAGAGAGCTGCTTCTCCAGTCCAGTAGCTATAACATCTATCCATGATTTGACGAGATCAGTAATGTCTTCTAAAGTCACATCACGAATATTGATTTTGATGTTGAAATCATGCACAATGGGCTCTCCTTCGGCACTGTTTCCTTTAAGTTGTACATAAACTTCAGGAAAGATGCGTAACATAGGTGGAAACCGCCCCTGATAACTATTATATACATTTGAGATGTACTTTATGAAAAATATTTGGTAGTTACATATGTATAATAATGGGTCTATTTCAACATTTTTAGGAATTCTGAAACTATGGCGTATGTATGATCCTTGAAAATGATGTTGAACTTGGATTAATTCTGGCTCTTGGTTTGTTTCAGGTGAGAGTGGGGTAGAGTGGTCACTTTCATGGGAAAGTTGATGCTCATTCTCACTTGGAGATGGAGAGGTGGTGATGTTATTGTCTTGGTACCCACGTGTGCTCACTGTTGGCTCGCTGCTGGATCTCTTCATCCTTCTCATTATGGCCTTAAGTCGTGTGTCGCTATCCTCATTGTCTATAAAAAAATTATATATTCAAATACCTTTGTAAAAAAATCATGGTGTACTGTAGTAGTAGTAGTAGTAGTAATGAAACCATAGCGAGGAAATTTTAATTTTGGCAAATAACTTGCTGGGGTGTCACCTGCTAGACCAAAATTTGTGTCATAGAAAGTCGTACTTAAGGTGATATGTCAATTAAGTGTTAGTAATGTGTTTGACAGTGTTGGACGTTAGTTCTTGGATCCGCCTCTAGATGTTATTCTTTGCAAATTCATTAAACAGTAGATTTATTAAATTTACAACCATGTATTTTAGATGCATTAAGAGGAAAAGACAGTTGAGGGTTGTAGCTCCTGTCTCCCACCTATGTTCTCCACTGTATTTTCATAAGTATTCATCCAATCTTAAAATAAATATTTATTTAAAAATAGTTACCCGTGTTGATTCTGTCCCCCCCCCCCTCCCATCATTGTTTTCTTGTGTATTTTCGTTATTAGCTTAATCCAAATTAAATTAAAATATAGTTAAAAAGACAGGAAATAAAAGTAGCCATAAGCTCTTGATACTCTCATTGCAAGATATTTATCAAGAAACTGTCTCTCAATTCCCACAGAAACAAGCAACACTTTTTTTTTTTTTTTTTTTTTTTTTGAGATATATACAAGAGTTGTTACATTCTTGTACAGCCACTAGTACGCGTAGCGTTTCGGGCAAGTCCTTAATCCTACGGTCCCTGGAATACGATCCCCTGCCGCGAAGAATCGTTTTTTTCATCCAAGTACACATTTTACTGTTGCGTTAAACAGAGGCTACAGTTAAGGAATTGCGCGCAGTAAATCCTCCCCGGCCAGGATACGAACCCATGACATAGCGCTCGCGGAACGCCAGGCGAGTGTCTTACCACTACACCACGGAGACTGACTGACTGACTTAGTGGGCCAGCCCACTAAGCATTCCTGTGCAGCTTACGGGCTGCACAGGAATATCCCTGCAAAAAAATAAAAAATAAAAAATCCCACAAGCACAATTAGGTAAGCATAATTAAGAACCCATGCTTCCCCCTCATCCACCCCTGCTCATAACAGGTAGAACAGGGGTTGTACCTGTTGGTACAACTCCTTTCTCCCTCCCTCTTCCTCCATTCTTCCCCTTCCTTACTCCTCCTACCATTCTCCCTTCCATTTTATCCTACTTCCTCTCTACCCTACCCCGTCTTTTCCCTTCTCGTTCCTTACTTCTCCCTCTTTCTTCTCTGCCTACAGTCCCTCCACACTGAGTCCACCATCCAGCCTTTAACACATCCTCCTTCAGACTGTCTCCACCTAGCTCCGCTCCCTCACTGCGATCCTCCTTCCCCCTTCCCGCACACATACCTTCCTTGCTCACCTACCTCCCACTCTTTCCCCTCCAACTTGCCCATGCCTTGTTTCTTCCCTCCCTCCCCAAACCCAATAAGAACACATCTTCTTGAGATGATTTGATTTTGATTTCACATACACATACAGACATATTCTAACTCATTTACTTAAGCATATGCGTAACTTCTTTATATGTTCTCAACATATTCTGTATTTCTTTAGAACTAATTTATAATCTACAATATGTAATATCACTATCAGTTAACAAATTAAGCAACTTTACTAAGACATTTGCATGCACGCACAGGAGGGGGCAAGGGATGCTAGGTGGAGGTGACTGAAGGAGGAAGTGTCGAAAGCTGGATGGAGAACTTTAAGATAAGGGAATCTGAATCTAGGTAGAGAAGGGAGAGGTTAGAGTAGAGGATTGGGAAGGAAGTTGAAGGACGTTGTAGTAAGGGAGTTGTGACTAGAGGTTGATGATGCGGAACGTGGGTACTTATCTAATTATGCTTGCAGAATTGAGAGACTGCTTCCTTGAACTATGTCTTACAACGAGAGGATGAGGAACACCATGAACTACATTTATTCCATGTCTCAGTAACTATAATTTAATTATAATTTTAATTGAGTAAATAATAACAAAAATACATGAGAGCTATGATGGGGAGGGGGGGGGGGGACAGGAGCAACAGCCACAGATCTAGCTTTAGTCCTTCTTCCTCGTCATGTGTGTAACTATTTTAAATGTCATTAAAATTGGATGGACATATGAAAATACTGTGGTGTAAGGCAGGGATGAGTGATGCAGCCTAAACCCACATCCAAAATTACGAAAAACGTCGTCTAAAAACGACCATTTTAAATTTCATAAAATTACGATGCCTATTAAGGAAACTACAACGAGTAACGTGTAGTTCAAGTATGTGTATTGAGATAGTAAGATACATCTCTTAAAGGATAGAGTAACTTAGACTATTTCTACCCTCCAAATAATATTTGCAATGTGGGCCCAAGAACTAACCCTCATTTTCATCCACATGACTGGCACTTATTTGACATATCACGTTAAACACAACTTGCTACGACACAAATTTTGGTATAAAACGAGTGACACCCCAGCGAGGAATTTGTCCAAACTAAAAATTCCTGGCTGGGGTGTTGTTACCCTTACTTATATTAATTAAGTTTATTGATTGATTAACGGCAAGGTGTGTTGTACAGGAGTTAAAAAATAAATTATATTATAGAGCGGGGATCCCAGCGTTGCATGGGTCTGTCTCCCATCTGTCATCTTACCATTCATCTATTTATCTATCCATTCACCTATCTATCCCAAAATCTATTTTTCTATCAATCCACCCATCCATCAATATATCCTTCATTCTATCTGTCCATCTATCTAACCATGCATCTATTCATCCATCAATCTATCTGTCTATCCACCCTTCCATCTATCTATCCATCGATCAATCTATCCGTCTATCCACCCTTCCATCTATCCATCGATCAAACCAGGTATCCATCCATCTATCCGTCCATATATACAGCGATCCATCTTTCAATTTATCTTTCTATCCATCCATTTGTGCAACCGTCTATCCATCAATATATATCCATCCATCTATTAATCTATCTGCCCAATCAATTACTAATCTTTCTATCCATAATTATCAATCCATATATATCTATCCATTTATCTACCTATCCATCTACTCATCTATTTATCTATCCAACCATTTATTCATCTACCCACCCACCTATCCATCCATCTGTCTACCGACCCATCTATTCTGTCTTGGTTGTAAGCTATGAAGCTGTGGAAGAATGGTTGGTTTTATGCGACTACGGGCAAGTTATTGACAGCAGGAAAATTCTGGTAATTTTACCAAGATCAGTGAAAAGTGGTGCATATTACTGTACGAAATTGTGTTGAAAAAATTTGTTTGTAATTATTGAACTGTGTAGATGGCTGGCAGTGCCAAAAATCATCATGGAGGGTCAGAATGCTATTCCCATTTTTAATTCTAGTGACCCCGATCAGCCTATGTCTATCCTGTACCCCAGACCATTCACTCTGCCAATTTGGGTGAAGCTAGACCAAAGCGTCTGACCTTCAACTTTGAACACATAGACAAAAATTCTATTTTATTTATTCATTAAATTTGTTAAAAACAAAAACAAAACAAAAATGTAAACTAGGTTTATTTTGTGTTCAATGAGTGTGTGCGTGGGAGTGTGCATGCATAGCCCGTCCTTCTAAGGTATCTCAACGTCAAGAATCTGTCGTACTAAAGTGCTCTCTCCTAACCTGACCGGGGCTCTTGGAGACTCGAACCGTGGACCCCACGTGTGTAAGGCCGAAGTTCTATCGACCAAGGTATTGAGTAAGTCCCCCGTGGTGTAGTGGTTAAGACCCTCGCCTGGCGTTTCGCAAGCGCTTTGTCCTGGGTTCGTATCGTGGCCGGGAAGGATTTACTGGACGTCAGTCCTTAACTGTAACCTCTGTTTACCCAACAGTAAAAATATTGTTAAATCTGGTACCTGGTAAATATTGTTAAACTTTGTTATTGGGTACCTGGTTATTAAACGATTGGGAGGAGTCGTATTCCGGGGAACATGGGATTAAAGACTTGCCTGAAACGCTGCACGTGCTAGTGGCTGTATGTAAGAACTCTTTTATAACAAAAAAACAAATAGAGGACCCAAAACAGAAAACGGGAGAGTATGTCATTTTCGAGAGCCACTACCATTTCCTAGTACGACGTAGAGTATGCATAAAAATGCGATGCTCTATTAGGAGGACGGGTTGATGTGCATGCGCAGCCTGTCTTCCTAAGGTGTCCTAATGTCAAGAAACTGTCGTACTAAAGTGCAATCTCCTAACCTACCAGAAGACTCAAAACAGAAAACAAAACAGTATGTACATTTCGCGAGCCGCTACCATTTTCTAGTACGACAATTTTTGGCCTTACGAAAGAATGTATCAAACCGCGACGTTGTATTAGGACAGGCTGGTGTGTGTGTGTAATTACTTAAGGGTTTTGGCCTCCACCGCCTTCTCACCTAATTTGTTCCAACCGTCTACCATTCTGTTTACAAAGTGAATTTTCCTATATTTCTTCGGCATATTTTTTTTTAGTTAGTTTAAATCTATGACCTCTTGTTCTCGAAGTTCCAGGTCTAAGGGGTATGTGTGCGCGTGCATGTGTATTCACCTAGTTGTGCTTGCGGGGGTTGAGCTCTGTTCTTTCGGCCCGCCTCTCAACTGTTTTCTAACTACTTTTGTGTGTGTGTGTGTGTGTGTGAAGTGTACTTACTTGCAAGGAGCGTCTCTGCAGGAAGCGTTGGTTTGAGGGTGAATGATCGTTTCAACGAAGAATGTTTGCCAGAACCTGTTGGGGAAGGAGAGTGCATGTTATTCCTACTTACACCTGCGCCATCACACTCTCCTCCATTTCCTAAATAACATATATATATATATATATATATATATATATATATATATATATATATATATATATATATATATATATATATATATATATATATTTATATATATATATATATATATATATATATATATATATATATATATATATATATATATATATATATATATATATATATATATATATATATATATATGTGTGTATATCACGAAAATAAACACGTGATTAAGAATGTGACAATGTCAGACCACGAAGGAAAAATGTAACAGGAAATTTCCTTAAGTACTTTCGTGACCTTCTGAAGATGTATTTAATATACGAAAGTACTTAAGGAAATTTCCTGTTTCATTTTTCCTTCGTGGTCTGACATTGTCATATATATATATATGTCGTACCTAGTAGCCAGAACTCACTTTTTGGCCTACTATTCAAGGCCCGATTTGCCTAATAAGCCAAGTTTTCCTTAATTAATATATTTTTTCTAATTTTTTTCTTATGAAATGATAAAGCTACCTATTTCAATATGTATGAGGTCAATTTTATTTTATTGGAGTTAAAATTAACGTAGATATATGACCGAACCTAACCAACCCTACCTAACCTAACCTAACCTATCTTTATAGGTTAGGTTTGGTTAGGTAGCCGAAAAAGTTAGGTTAGGTCAGGTTAGGTAGGTTAGGTAGTCGAAAAACAATTAATTCATGAAAACTTGGCTTATTAGGCAAATCGGGCCTTGCATAGTAGGCTGAGAAGTGCGTTCTGGCTACTAGGTACGACATATATATATATATATATATATATATATATGTCGTACCTAGTAGCCAGAACTCACTTCTCAGCCTACTATGCAAGGCCCGATTTGCATAATAAGCCAAGTTTTCATGAATTAATGTTTTTTCGTCTACCTAACCTACCTAACCTAACCTAACCTAGCTTTTTTTGGCTACCTAACCTAACCTTACCTATATATATAGGTTAGGTTAGGTTAGGTAGGGTTGGTTAGGTTCGGTCATATATCTACGTTAATTTTAACTCCAATAAAAAAAAATTGACCTCATTCATAGAGAAAAGGGTAGCTTTATCATTTCATAAGAAAAAAATTATAGTAAATATATTAATTCAGGAAAACTTGGCTTATTAGGCAAATCGGGCCTTGAATAGTAGGCTGAGAAGTGAGTTCTGGCTACTAGGTACGACATATATATATATATATATATATATATATATATATATATATATATATATATATATATATATGTCGTACCTAGTAGCCAGAACGCACTTCTCAGCCTACTATGCAAGGCCCGATTTGCCTAATAAGCCAAGTTTTCATGAATTAATTGTTTTTCGACTACCTAACCTACCTAATCTAACCTAACCTAACTTTTTCAGCTACCTAACCTAACCTAACCCATAAAGATAGGTTAGGTTAGGTTAGGTAGGGTTGGTTAGGTTCGGTCATATATCTACGTTAATTTTAACTCCAATAAAAAAAAATTGCCCTCATACATGATGAAATGGGTATCTTTATCATTTCATAAGAAAAAAATTAGAGAAAATATATTAATTCAGGAAAACTTGGCTTATTAGGGAAATCGGGCCTTGCATAGTAGGCTGAGAAGTGCGTTCTGGCTATTAGGTACGACATATATATATATATATATATATATATATATATATATATATATATATATATATATATATATATATATATATATATATATATATATATATATATATATATATAAACATATGTCGTACCTAGTAGCCAGAACGCACTTCTCAGCCTATTATGCAAGGCCCGATTTGCCTAATAAACCAAGTTTTCATGAATTAATTGTTTTTCGACTACCTAACCTACCTAACCTAACCTAACCTAACTTTTTCCGCTACCTATCCTAACCTAACCTATAAAGATAGGTTAGGTTAGGTTAGGTAGGGTTGGTTAGATTCGGTCATATATCTACGTTAATTTTAACTCCAATAAAAAAAAATTGACCTCATACATAATGAAATGGGTAGCTTTATCATTTCATAAGAAAAAAATTAGAGAAAATATAATATTTCAGGAAAACTTGGCTTATTAGGCAAATCGGGCCTTGCATAATAGGCTGAGAAGTGCGTTCTGGCTACTAGGTTCGACATATATATATATATATATATATATATATATATATATATATATATATATATATATATATGTGTGTGTGTGTGTGTGTGTGTGTGTGTGTGTGTGTGTGTGTGTGTGTGTGTGTGTATATCACGAAAATAAACACGTGATTAAAAATGTGACAGTGTCAGACCACGGAGGAAAATTGATACAGGAACTGAGCATAAATAGGTAGGAGAGAATGGTGGAGTGAGGTGAGGTACAATACGTGGACACTGCAGAAGGCCTATTGGCTCATGCGATGCAGCAACCACACAGGCCCACACATGCATAATTATAGCACAAAATAGTAAATATTTACAATGAATTAGTGAGACAAACGTGTTTCAATGATCCTACTTAAATCGCCCTTTAATTGATCTATTAAAAATATTAAATATTTTAAATATAAATTAAATAAATATGAAATTGATATAACTTAGATCCATATATATATATATATATATATATATATATATATATATATATATATATATATATATATATATATATATATATATACGGAGGAAATTAGAAGTAAATATATATATATATATATATATATATATATATATATATAAAGTTTGTGAGGGTACCACCTCTGGTGCCAATGTGGGGACCCATAGCCTCGGAGAAGAAAATAAAAAGTATTCAGAGGAGACCTTGTGGTTTCTCACTGAACACTAATATTATCTTCTCCTACCACCCCCATTCTTTTGTATGTATACATATATATTTACTTTATTTGAACTTTGTTACAAAAAAGGAGTTACATATGGGTTACGAAGATGGTTATCATAAGTTGTCGAGTTCCTCCAGCTCCTCAGATGGCGGGCAGGAACCCTGGATGCAGTGCGCATTTCCCCTCTGTATCGCCACACTGAGGCGCTGGAAAAGAAAAAGAAAGCTTGCAGCTCTTGGGTCCCTTGTTGTTTCAATGAGCCTAGAACCCAGTTCCTTCAAAAAACTGGTAGCACTTTTACCCCAGGCGCCGAGTGTCTCAGAAGCAATGGGGACAAAATTGTAGTGGTGATCCAGTTCTCTATACTTACGGGATTTGGCTGCTTCCCTGTGGGTGGCAGCACCACCTGGTTGTGCAACACTGAGGTTAATGTAGGTGTTAGCCAGGGTTGATACGCACGTGTAGTCCCATACCAACTGCTTGCCATTCTTCCAGGGGTTCACTGTGATACCATCCGGGCGACCAATAAGAGCATCAGAGTTACGGGGCGTTAGGTAACGGGGCTCTCTTTCAGCTGGGCATCCAGCTGTGGTGAGGCTCCTCTTGATGATGTCGTTAACTTCATTGTGCCTCGAGTGCCATCCCCCTGTCCTTTGGCAGAGTAGGCCATGGTGGCCGTACCTGTCAGCCACCACCTCGCCGCAAATACACCTATATCTGGTGTGGATTGGGGCAGCAAGGCGGAGGGCCACAGCAATTCGGAGGGCGTGTGGCGTGAGACGCGTGCCAGTTGCCGACATTGGGGTTGCTAACAGGAAATCCCCTGCATGTGGTGCTGCTACTGCTGTGAGGCGAGCAATGTCGTGTTCTGTTGTTGCAGCACCCAGGCACTCTGCAGCAACTTGGTCTACAATGGGGCCATCCCAGCTGGATTGCTTGTGGGCTTTTGGGGATGGTGGTTGAGGTGATTGGCCTGCACGAGAGGCCCACTCTGTGGCACAGCGTGTAAAATTGGGATCATGTACACCTGCCAGCTGATGTAAGTGGGCAGGTAGAATTTCCTTCACAAGGTCGTCGGATGCTGATAAGGAGGACAGGAAGGCTGGAACAGCGATTTGCGTTGCTGTTCGAACTCCGAGGCCCCCAAGTCTTACGGGAAGAGAGACTTGTTTCCACTGTAGGTCATCGAGAGAGAGGTTAAGGGCTTTTTCTAGCATTGATTTCAGTAACCGGTCATACTCACATAGTTTTTGGCTACTGTAAGATGGTGAACACCTCAGAAAGTAGGTTAACCTGGGGAGGGACAGACATCTGGTGATGAGGTAGAGTGCATCATGAGCATCAATATCCTCAATCCTCCCATCCATCCTTTTAAGGTCGGCGATTTTCTTATCAAGGACCTCATCGATGGCTTTCAACCCCAGGGGAGCTCCTAGGAGTGTGCTGTCTTCAGGTTTAGTTTTATGGATATTTGGCAGAAGACCCTCTATTCTCTCTACGATGCCCTGGTTGGAACATATTATTTCACATTTAGAAGGGTTCAGGGTGAGGCCTAAAACTGCACCTTGCTCCTGGATTTTTCTGATGTCCTCCAGGAGGGAGTCTTGGGAACCAGCTAGGTACCATCATCCAAGAACCAGATGTTAAGCTCGCTGGACAGGACCTCTGTGACTTGTTTGATGACTAAGCAGAAAAGGAGAGGAGCAAGGGGGTCACCCTATTGGACGCCTTCTCGCGTATATATATATATATATATATATATATATATATATATATATATATATATATATATATATATATATATATATATATATGTCGTACCTAGTAGCCAGAACTCACTTCTCAGCCTACTATTCAAGGCCCGATTTGCCTAATAAGCCAAGTTTTCCTGAATTAATATATTTACTATAATTTTTTTCTTATGAAATGATAAAGCAACCCTTTTCTCTATGTATGAGGTCATTTTTTTTTTATTGGAGTTAAAATTAACGTAGATATATGACCGAACCTAACCAACCCTACCTAACCTAACCTAACCTATATTTATAGGTAAGGTTAGGTTAGGTAGCCAAAAAAAGCTAGGTTAGGTTAGGTTAGGTTGGTTAGGTAGACGAAAAAACATTAATTCATGAAAACTTGGCTTATTAGGCAAATCGCGCCTTGAATAGTAGGCTGAGAAGTGCGTTCTGGCTATTAGGTACGACATATATATATATACACATATATATACGTATATACATATATATATGTCGTACCTAGTAGCAAGAACGCACTTCTCAGCCTACTATGCAAGGCCCGATTTGCCTAATAAGCCAAGTTTTCACGAATTGTTTTTCGACTACCTAACCTACCTAACCTAACCTAACCTAACTTTTCCGGCTACCTAACGTAACCTAACCTATAAAGATAGGTTAGGTTAGGTTAGGTAGGGTTGGTTAAGTTCGATCATATATCTACGTTAATTTTAACTCCAATAAAAAAAAATTGACCTCATACATAATGAAATGGGTAGCTTTATAATTTCATAAGAAAAAAATTAGAGAAAATATATTAATTCAGGAAAACTTGGCTTATTAGGCAAATCGGGCCTTCCATAGTAGGCCGAGTACGACGTTCTGGCTACTAAGTACGACATATATATATATATATATATATATATATATATATATATATATATATATATATATATATATATATATATATATATATATTTGTGTATTTGTGAACTAAAGTCTTTGAAAATGTAATAAGTTTTACGAAACGCGCTCGTGTCGCGTCAGACTAGAAATAAAAATGAATTTTGGAGAATTGATTTTTAATTTACCTCCAACAGTGAAACGAAATGTACGAAAGATTGAGAAAATTCGTGTTAGAATTATTAATCTTACTTTTTCGGTCATATTTAATAATATATATATATATATATATATGTATATATATATATATATATATATATATATATATATATATATATATATATATATATATATATATATATATATATGTCGTACCGAGTAGCCAGAACGCACTTCTCAGCCTACTATGCATGGCCCGATTTGCCTAATAAGCCAAGTTTTCCTGAATTTATATATTTTCTCTAATTTTTTTCTTATGAAATGATAAAGCTACCCATTTCATTATGTATGAGGTCAATTTTTTTTTATTGGAGTTAAAATTAACGTAGATATATGACCGAACCTAACCAACCCTACCTAACCTAACCCAACCTATCTTTAGAGGTTAGGTTAGGTTAGGTAACCAAAAAAGTTAGGTTAGGTTAGGTTAAGTAGGTTAGGTAGTCGAAAAACAACTAATTCATGAAAACTTGGCTTATTAGGCAAATCAGGCCTTGCATAGTAGGCTGAGAAGTGCGTTCTGGCTACTAGGTACGACATATATATATATATATATATATATATATATATATATATATATATATATATATATATATATATATATATATATTATGTTGGCAGTTGGATATATATATATATATAGTTGGCATACACTTCTATGCCAACTATTCAAGGCCCGATTTGCCTAATAAGCCAAGTTTTCATGAATTAGTATATTTTCTCTAATTTTTTTCTTTTGAAATTATAAAGCTACCCATTTCATTACGTATGACGTCAATTTTTTTTTATTGGAGTTAAAATTAATGTAGATATATGACCGAACCTAACCAACCCTACCTAACCTAACCTAACCTATCTTTATCGGTTTGGTTAGGTTAGGTAGCCGAAAACGTTAGGTTAGGTTAGGTTAGGTAGGTTAGGTAGTCGAAAAACAATTAATTCATGAAAACTTGGCTTATTAGGCAAATCGGGCCTTGAATAGTAGGCATAGAATTGCGTTCTGGCTACTAGGTACGACATATATATATATATATATATATATATATATATATATATATATATATATATATATATATATATATATATGTCGGCTATATATAGGTAGCCGAAAAAGTTAGGTTAGGTTAGGTTAGGTAGCCGAAAAACAATTAATTCATGAAAACTTGGCTTATTAGGCAAATCGGGCCTTGCATAGTAGGCTGAGAAGTGCGTTCTGGCTATTAGGTACGACATATATATATATATATATATATATTATTAAATATGACCGAAAAAGTAAGATTAATAATTCTAACACGAATTTTCTCAATCTTTCGTACATTACGCTTCACTGTTGGAGGTAAATAAAAAATCACTTCTCCAAAATTCATTTTTATTTCTAGTCTGACGCGACACGGGCGCGTTTCGTAAAACTTATTACATTTTCAAAGACTTCACAAATACACAACTGATTAGAACTTACGTATCTCTGCTATTATATCTACATTTGAGTGAGGTGGGAGGGATGATGTGGCATATAGTGATGTGGCATTAACACAAGACAGAACATGAGGGGATATTAATAGGGTATTAAAAGTATCAACACAAGACAGAACAGAAACAATGGGTATTGAATAGAAGTGTTTGTAGAAAGCCTATTGGTCCATATTTCTTGATGCTTCTATATTGGAGCGGAGTCTTGAGGTGGGTAGAATATAGTTGTGCAATAATTGGCTGTTGATTGCTGGTGTTGACTTCTTGATGTGTAGTGCCTCGCAAACGTCAAGCCGCCTGCTATCGCTGTATCTATCGATGATTTCTGTGTTGTTTACTAGGATTTCTCTGGCGATGGTTTGGTTATGGGAAGAGATTATATGTTCCTTAATGGAGCCCTGTTGCTTATGCATCGTTAAGCGCCTAGAAAGAGATGTTGTTGTCTTGCCTATATACTGGGTTTTTTGGAGCTTACAGTCCCCAAGAGGGCATTTGAAGGCATAGACGACGTTGGTCTCTTTTAAAGCGTTCTGTTTTGTGCCTGGAAGATTCTCATGAGTAGGCTGGCCGTTTTTCTGGTTTTATAGTAAATCGTCAGTTGTATCCTCTGATTTTTGTCTGTAGGGATAACGTTTCTATTAACAATATCTTTCAGGACAGTTTCCTCCGTTTTATGAGCTGTGGAAAAGAAGTTCCTGTAAAATAGTCTAATAGGGGATATAGGTGTTGTGTTGGTTGTCTCTTCAGAGGTTGCATGGCATTTCACTTTCCTTCTTATGATGTCTTCGACGAAACCATTGGAGAAGCCGTTGTTGAATAGGACCTGCCTTACCCTACAGAGTTCTTCGTCGACTTGCTTCCATTCTGAGCTGTGGCTGAGAGCACCTCGACATATGCGTTAACAACACTCCTCTTGTACCTATCTGGGCAGTCGCTTTTGGCATTTAGGCACATTCCTATGTTCGTTTCCTTAGTGTAGACTGCAGTGTGGAAACCTCCGCTCTTTTCCATGAATGTTGCATCTAGAAAGGGCAGCTTCCCAACCTTTTCCATCTCGTAAGTGAAACGCAGCACGGAACTCCGCTCAAATGCCTCCTTCAGCTCCTGCAGATGTCTGACATCAGGTACCTGTGTAAAAATGTCGTCAACATACCTGCAGTTTTTTTTTTTTTTTTTTTTTTTTTATTTTTTTTTTTTTTATTTTTTTTTTTTTATTATTTTCTACCACAGACGTGGCCACACATTTACAATGCTAACCAGCATATATACATTTTCTTCTGTCCTCCATGGACAGGGTTAGAGAAGTGTTAAACATACAGTTCAAGGGTTTATTGAACACTCAACCACAGAAGGTGATTCGGTGCTTTTGAAATGCTAAGCTAACCTACATACGTAAATACAAAGATACACAGATTTACGTACGCCCTACATAAAGTATTAGATGTGTCTTTTACATAGTGTCATTAATGTACATTCACAAAGGTGAAATGTAATTCTGATCAGCTTCCATATTTGCTTTATACCCATACATATACATACACACACACACATACACATACATATATACACACATACATGCATTCACATACATTTGTCTCATTTACCCTGACAGGGTGAGGTAGCTGATAAAGAAACTAGTGTGCAATTAAGCACTTAATCACTGAAGGTGATGAAGGTGCTTTTACAAGCTCAGGTTATATAGTTACATCATATATATACATTGTATGATTGATACATTACATGGTCAATTTTGGATACAAGTCCAATATATCATCAAGTGTTCCAGTACTCATATAGTAACTACACAGTTCAGCATACCTTAGCCCAGGAGGGCGAAAGTCAGTCAGTATGGGACATTCTACAATATAATGTTCAAGAGAGTGCATGTTTTCTCTTTCACAAAGTTGACACATTGTGTACTCGACATTTGGGTTTTGAGAAAGCTGCCAGATACGTCTATATCCCAGGCGTATTCTGGCCACTATAACATCACATTGCCGGGTTCTTGTTCTATTAGTCCCATATGTGAATGTCTCCTCACGATATCTATCATAATATTTAATGCTACAACTTTCAGGTCTTTGAGAATTTGTTAGGTCGGTGAGATTTTCATTAGATATTTGTTTAAGTATTCTCTTTGTCACTGCTAATGAAACACCCATATCAATTTCTACCACTGGTTTTCTGCAAGCTGACTTAGCAAGCATATCAACAGTGTCATGCCTTGAGATGCCAACATGTGATGGTATCCATAGGAATTTAATCTCAAATCTGTTTTCTTTGGCAGCTAAAACATTCATATGGCCGGTTTCAAGTTCATGTCGACTAAGACTTTTTGCTCGATGGTACCCATGTAGAAGTTTGCAAACAGGACACCTAGGGGAGAACCCATGGCGACCCCATCTACTTGCTTATACATGTGCCCATCCGGGCTCAAGAAGGGTGCCTCTTTAGTACAAGCTTGGAGTAGTTTCCTTAGGATATTTTCTGGTATGTCAAGAGGAGTACAGGCTGGATCACGATACACTCTGTCGGATATCATCCTGATTGTCTTGTCCACTGGTACGTTGGTGAACAGCGATTCTACGTCCAACGAGGCTCTTATTCCTGTGGCCCGTGCGCCCCGCAGTAAGTCGACAAATTCCTTTGGCGACTTCAGGCTGAAGGTGCAACGGACATAAGGAGTCAGCAGGCCGTTGAGTTGCTTCGCTAGTCTGTACGTGGGTGTGGGTATCTGGCTAATGATTGGCCGAAATGGGTTTCCAGGCTTGTGTGTCTTGACATTTCCATACGCATATCCAGGTTTATATTCCCCAATAATCTTTGGCAGGCAGGTTTCGTCGAAGACATCATAAGAAGGAAAGTGAAACGCCATGCAACCTCTGAAGAGACAACCAACACAACACCTATACCCCCTATTAGACTATTTTACAGGAACTTCTTTTCCACAGCTCATAAAACGGAGGAAAGGGTCCTAAAAGATATTGTTAATAGAAACGTTATCCCTACAGACAAAAATCAGAGGATACAACTGACGATTTACTATAAAACCAGAAAAACGGCCAGCCTACTCATGAGAAACTCTCCAGACACAAAACAGAACGCTTTAAAAGAGACCAACGTCGTCTATGCCTTCAAATGCCCTCTTGGGGACTGTAAGCTCCAAAAAACCCAGTACATAGGCAAGACAACAACATCTCTTTCTAGGCGTTTAACGATGCATAAGCAACAGGGCTCCATTAAAGAACATATAATCTCTTCCCACAACCAAACCATCGCCAGAAAAATCCTAGTAAACAACACAGAAATCATCGATAGATACAGCGATAGCAGGCGGCTTGACGTTTGCGAGGCACTACACATCAAGAAGTCAACACCAGCAATCAACAGCCAATTAATGCACAACTATATTCGACCCACCTCAAGACTCCGCTCCAATATAGAAGCATCAAGAAATATGTACCAATAGGCTTTCTACAATCACTTCTATTCAATACCCATTGTTTCGTGTTCTGTCTTGTGTTGATGAAATTAATACCCTATTAAATACCACCTCACCCCATCCACCTCACTCAAATGTAGATATAAACAAATCGGAGATGTGTAAGTTCTATTCAGTTGTGTATGTTTAAACTAAAGTCTTTGAAAATGTAATAAGTTTTACGAAACGCTCTCAAGTGTCGCGTCAGACTAGAAATAAAAATGAATTTTGGAGAATTGATTTTTGAATTACCACCAACAGTGAAAAGAAATGTACGAAAGATTGAGAAAATTCGTGTTAGATTTATTATTCTTACTTTTTCGGTCATAATCAATAATATATATATATATATAAATATATTATTAAATATGACCGAAAAAGTAAGATTAATAATTCTAACACGAATTTTCTCAATCTTTCGTACATTACGCTTCACTGTTGGAGGTAAATCAAAAATCAATTCTCCAAAATTCATTTTTATTTCTAGTCTGACGCGACACAGGCGCGTTTTGTAAAACTTATTACATTTTCAAAGACTTTAGTTCACAAATACACAACTGAATAGAACTTACGTATCTCCGATTTTATATCTACATTTGAGTGAGGTGGAAGGGGTGATGTGGCATTAACACAAGACAGAACAAAGTGTGGTATTAATAGGGTATTAATTTCATCAACACAAGACAGAACAAGAGTATTAATAGGGTATTACAGACTGGCGAAGCGACTCAACGGCCTGCTGACTCCTTATGTTCCTTGCGCCTTCAGCCTGAAGTCTCCAAAGGAATTTGTTGACTTACTGCGGGGCACACGGGCCACAGGGATAAGAGCCTCGTTGGACGTAGAATCGCTGTTTACCAACGTACCTGTGGACGAGACAATCGGAATGATAGCCGACAGAGTGTATCGTGATCCAGCCTGTACTCCTCTTTTTTTTTTTTTTTGAGATATATACAAGAGTTGTTACATTCTTGTACAGCCACTAGTACGCGTAGCGTTTCGGGCAGGTCCCTGGAATACGATCCCCTGCCGCGAAGAATCGTTTTTTCATCCAAGTACACATTTTACTGTTGCGTTAAACAGAGGCTACAGTTAAGGAATTGCGCCCAGTAAATCCTCCCCGGCCAGGATACGAACCCATGACATAGCGCTCGCGGAACGCCAGGCGAGTGTCTTACCACTACACCACGGAGACTGTTAATTTCTTGACATACCAGAAAATATTCTGAGGAAACTACTCCAAGCTTGTACTAAACAGGCACCCTTCTTGAGCCCGGATGGGCACATGTATAAGCAAGTAGATGGGGTCGCCATGGGTTCTCCCCTAGGTGTCCTGTTTGCAAACTTCTACATGGGTACCATCGAGCAAAAAGTCTTAGTCGACATGAACTTGAAACCGGCCATATACTGCAGGTATGTTGACAACATTTTTACACAGGTACCCGATGTCACACATCTGCAGGAGCTGAAGGAGGCATTTGAGCAGAGTTCCGTGCTGCGTTTCACTTACGAGATGGAAAAGGATGGGAAGCTGCCCTTTCTAGATGCAACATTCATGGAAAAGAGCGGAGGTTTCCACACTGCAGTCTACACTAAGGAAACAAACATAGGAATGTGCCTAAATGCCAACAGCGACTGCCCAGACAGGTACAAGAGGAGTGTTGTTAACGCATATGTCGACCGTGCTCTCAGCCACAGCTCAGAATGGAAGCAAGTCGACGAAGAACTCTGTAGGGTAAGGCAGGTCCTAGTCAATAACGGCTTCTCCAATGGTTTCGTCGAAGACATCAAAAGAAGGAAAGTGAAAAGCCATGCAACCTCTGAAGAGACAACTAACACAACACCTATACCCCCTATTAGACTAATTTACAGGAACTTCTTTTCCACAGCTCATAAAATGGAGGAAAGGGTCCTGAAAGATATTGTTAATAGAAACGTTATCCCTACAGACAAAAATCAGAGGATACAACTGACGATTTACTATAAAACCAGAAAAACGGCCAGCCTACTCATGAGAAACTCTCCAGACACAAAACAGAACGCTTTAAAAGAGACTAACGTCGCCTATGCCTTCAAATGCCCACTTGGGGATTGTAAGCTCCAAAAAACCCAGTATATAGGCAAGACAACAACATCTCTTTCTAGGCGTTTAACGATGCATAAGCAACAGGGCTCCATTAAGGAACATATAATCTCTTCCCACAACCAAACCATCGCCAGAGAAATCCTAGTAAACAACACAGAAATCATCGATAGATACAGCGATAGCAGGCGGCTTGACGTTTGTGAGGCACTACACATCAAGAAGTCAACACCAGCAATCAACAGCCAATTATTGCACAACTATATTCTACCCACCTCAAGACTCCGCTCCAATATAGAAGCATCAAGAAATATGGACCAATAGGCTTTCTACAAACACTTCTATTCAATATCCATTGTTTCGTGTTCTGTCTTGTGTTGATGAAATTAATACCCTATTAATACTCTTGTTCTGTCTTGTGTTGATGAAATTAATACCCTATTAATACCACACTTTGTTCTGTCTTGTGTTAATGCCACATCACCCCTTCCACCTCACTCAAATGTAGATATAAAATCGGAGACACGTAAGTTCTATTCAGTTGTGTATTTGTGAACTAAAGTCTTTGAAAATGTAACAAGTTTTACGAAACGCGCCCGTGTCGCGTCAGACTAGAAATAAAAATGAATTTTGGAGAATTGATTTTTGATTCACCTCCAACAGTGAAGCGTAATGTACGAAAGATTGAGAAAATTCGTGTTAGAATTATTAATCTTACTTTTTCGGTCATATTTAATAATATATGTCTACAGGAAAGACTGCTACCAAAATATACTAATATATATATATATATATATATATATATATATATATATATATATATATATATATATATATAATATATATATATATATATATATATATATATATATATATATATATTCTATATATTTCTAATTCAAATTTTTATAAAACAAAATTTAAAAAATTGTTGATGTGAATTGTAAAAAAATTCAAAGCCATTAATACTATCAGCGTTTCTTGCATATTTTAACATAAGAACAGATGACACTGTAGAAGGCCTCCTATACATATCTACAAACTCACTCATATATGTATAATCTGCAACCCATCCTCCGCATTGACTGTACGTTTAATACTTAAGGTATTAAGTACACTTACTGTCATACATAGTACATATTTGCACTTATGGGGATGTTATATTTACCTCTCAAATAATTTTCCTCGTTTTCTGTTAAGTCACTCAGAATTATTCTAACATTTTCAAATTCACAAGTTTTAAATTTTAGGAATTTCTTTTTCAGTTTTATTAAATAATAGAGATTTTATACAAATTTTGAAAATATCCTGAGTGACTTTATAATTTATTGAAATATTTTAGTTTTGTTTTATTTGTTTTATAAAACTGTAATATCAATATAGCTATAGGTTAAGTAGTAATTGTAATTAAGAAGCAATAAAATGCTTATCTTCAAAATCTAAGAAGGTTTGGTTAGGTTAGGTCGTGGGTTTCTATTCAACTTTTCAGGTAAACTAAACTATTCACAATATATTTGACAGTGCGGTTTAATACTAAATAAAAATAGGTACAATTCCTGACTGCTAGGAATAGTACATAATTACACTTACTTGTGCTGTTACATTTACCTCCCCATTTTTGGAGGACGGGCTTCCATTTTATAGTACGACAATTTTTGGCTCTATGTAACACATTGGAACGAAAAGCGACGTACTTTGTAGGACAGCTTGAGGAAACACCCCTAACGTACAGAGTACCATAACCATCTCACCAGCGATAGCCTCGCAGTTTTATAGGGGTACAACCTCTGGTAGTGTTGAAAGAAGTGTTGATATAACTGGTAGTGTTGATATAGTCTGGTAGTCTTAGTCTGGTATTGTTGATATAACATAAAAATAGGATGAAAGACGTTAAAAAAAAAAATCGGATTTCTTTTAATGTTAAGATTCAGATGTTTGCATAAAAACTCACTCTGAATGAGTGTAGAGTTGACGACATCCTTACCCTTCCTCAACTCATCGCGCTGACACGTGAAAATGTAAGGGAAGTTCCACACATCACTCACAGTGGATAATAAAATAGCTCATAGGATAATCAAACAATTGTTACAGGTGTACATATATGAGGCATTTACAAAGTTATAGTAAAAACACATCAAAAAAGAGAACAACATTGATGAGACTGCAGTACAGTATACATCACACAAATGATTTAATAAACCCCATTATTAGCTTATGCACATTTGATTATAAAACATTACAAGTGCGTTATGTACCAAAACTGTTATAAACAGTACCTTGTATGTATTTTAGTTAAAATTATACCATATACACAGATAAACACAGAAAAATAAATTTCAGAAATTAAACAATTACTGACATACACAAAACACATAAAATTACATAAATATATACAAAATTATTACATAAAAATATTGCATAAAGAATTAATCATTTGGATTATTACTGTTAAGTGGAATAATAATAGGATTTTGTAATCTTTAGTCACATAACTATAATTAGGTTGATAGCCCAGTATAATGAAGTGGCAGATCACCTTTGATGACAGGTGTTCTGAGATGATAATTATGTGCTGGGAATTAGGGAGGTGTGCTACCTGGAAGATCCTGGCGAGGCTTAAAGAGGCAGTTGAATGCTGTTTTGGCAAGAGTTCTCTCCCACTGAGACCTTGTATTACAGGGAGCAATGATGGGTTGAAACCTTTCCTCTACTGTATCATCATCAAAGGTCTCTATGGTTTCGTTAGGCCCAGGCCTCTCTTCCTCTATCTCATCATCAAAGGTTTCTATGGTTTCATTGGGTGCAGATATCTCCTCCACAGTCTCGTCATCAAAGGTCTCTATGGTTTCGTTAGGCCCAGGCCTCTCTTCCTCTATCTCATCATCAAAGGTTTCTATGGTTTCATTGGGTGCAGATATATCCTCCACAGTCTCGTCATCAAAGGTCTCTATGGTTTCGTCAGGCCCAGGCCTCTCTTCCTCTTTCTCATCATCAAAGATCTGCATGGTTTTATCACATGGAGACCTCTTCTGTCTTTCATCATTAAAGGTCTCATTGGTTTTATCGAGCAGAAAACTCTTCTGTATCTGATCATCAGGGGTTTGTATGGTTTTCCTAGCTTGAGACCTGTACTCTCTCTCATATATAAAGGTTGCATTGGGTCCAGATCTCTCCCTGTCTATCTCACTATCGAAAGTCTCTATACTTTTACTGGATTGAGACCTCTTGTGTGTCTCATCATCAATTGCCTCTATTGTTGTACTGGGTTGAGACCTCTTCTGTTTTTTATCATCAAACGTCTTCATGGTTTTATTGCGTTTATACTTCTTACATAGCTCATTATCAGAGGTCTCTACGCTTTCCTTCGATGGAGACCTCTTTCTTCTCTCATATTTAAAGGTGCCTTTGATTTTACTGGGTTGAGAAGTTTTCTGTTTCTCATATTTAAAGGTCTGTATAGTGTCACTGTCATCAGGAGTCTCCTTTACATGAACATAAATAGTCTCTGTGGTTTCAACGGGTCGTGTATACTTGTCCAAAATGTCTGGGTGACCAAACGCTAGAGAATGATGAGGACTTAAAACATAACGTTTGTCATCAAACAAATATAATCCAAGTTTTGATCCAACAGAAGTGCAGTTTTGTTCAACTTCATTAGGTATTAATCTACTTTTAAAATCATCAGAGATTTGACCGAATATGTCCATTTTAAATTTATCATGAGTTAGTGCTGATTTATAATGAAATGGTAAGTCTTTGGTTCTGTCTGACTGCTGCTCTGATTGCACCATCATGGAAAACATTTTAGGTTTTAATGCCACAACTTCAGAAATGAGTCTTTCACCTGTCACAGATTTCAAACGCCCTGGGACTCCTTTAAAACTGTCATCAAACAATGGGTGATCTTTGGAAAAATTTGAGAAGTCCATGCAAGACTTAAGAGGTTCCGATCCTAGCTCATTATAGACATCTTCACACTCGAGTGTGAAGATATAGCTGCTAGTGTCTGTGTACACCAACTGTGCTCTTTTGCCATAGTGTGCCTTGACCACATTGTACCAAAATTCATACAGCATTTTTGTAGCCGTCTGTAGAATATGGAAATGAATATATGTGGGCTGATTAATGAGCTGTTCTTTCATACTCTTTGTACAAATCATTCGATCCTGACTTACAGGTGTAACCCATTTTGTACAAGGATTACGAGCAAAGTTTAAAAATTTGTTTTCATTTGCAACAAAATCGTGGCAATGAGAGTATTTGTTTATGTTCATTAATGACTTATCAAAGATTAGACTATTTACATAATTTAAGGCCGAACATTTTTCTTTATCAGTGGCTTCAATGCGCTGATTAATATTAGTATTAAAGTTCTCAAAAACTTTCAGCTTGGTGAATTCATACACGGCATGAACACATTCAACTTCCAAGCCAAGTTTCATCAAAAGTTGCAGTAAATCTAAACTAACTAAATAGTTCTTTTGTGGTAGATGTGAGGCCACTAATTTTTTGTTTTTCTTCGGTAATTCACAGCTGTTTGACTCAAGAATTCTGTTACTGTATTCAGAGATAATTTCTCTCTGAACATTTCTATGGGCCAAAACTAATGGCAGTTCATCTGTTTCCTGCGCTACATGAGGACTTACTTGCTTTGTGTCACAAAGAATCCAATACCCTTTGGTAGACTTACAGGAATGATTTTCAAGTCCCTTTTCTACAAAAAGTTCTTTTTCATCCTCAGGCAATTTATGTATATCGCCTCGGGGCAACTTTTCCATCATACATGTAAAATACAGATTATTGAATTCCAAATATACGATATACTTTCCAACTGCAGAGTTAAACTGTGGATTTAGGTGTATATTGTCTGCTTGTGAATACTGTTTTACTACACTGGTAAAATCCTCTTTCAGATTACCTTGTATGAGATCATATAATTCATAATCGTGAATGGCATCAAATTCAACTTTACTGTTCAAAAGCAAAGCATCCCAGGCAAAGCTAGACAAAGACTCATAATATGCGACATCTAGCTGATAAAGATCAATCAACGTCTTTCTCCAGCTTGTGAAGACATCACATAATAGACCAGTGTTAACTTTCAAATATAGTTGTAAGTAGTCTCCAAGGCATTTACAATCTCCAAGTTCATAGACACGTTGTGCATGATCATAATCCTCTGAGGATAGCTGGCTATCATTTAAGTGACTGTTAAAAGCTTCAAGAGGAGGGAGTTGTTCCTCTTTTAAACAATCAATGTTAGAAACATAGTCATTGCAGAAATAAAGCTTTCTACTTAACACAATTGTTTTAGCCTTGCTGGAAACTTCATCTATCATCATATGAGTGTACTTTAATGAGTTACCATCTTTAACGTGCTTCTCTGCCAAGTTGGCTAAGTTACCCTTCAAGAGATAGAGGCTATTCACGAGGCAAATATTATCATCAATGCTTACTTTCATCAATTTAAATTCCTGGGTAGACTGAACTGAAATTGTTCTCGGAGGATCTAAAGCCAATTCTGCGAGAATAATTCCAAAGTCATTTGAAGTATCACAAGAAAACATTTTAAGAAAACGTTTAGAAACAATAAATTGAAACTTGCATTTAAGGCAAATGGCAGTTAAAAAGTTATCGTACTCTTCATTGTACTTATGATGACGATACTTGTCTTTTGGATTCTTAAAGCGATTCAGACAAAAACCGCATGTAGTTTGAGCACGATACAGTTTCTGGGATTTGTTTGTCATGTGTACAGCATAAGTGCGCAGCTGAGCCTTTAAGCACTTCCAAGTCTCTTGCACTTTACTGACAAAGTGATTAACTGCATCAGGACCACAGTAGGAGGATTTGTCTGCAACAGATCCATGTCTGTCTATAATAATATATGAATAAGCCACAGCCCTATGGCTCATCTCTGTCATGCCTTGGGAGTCTGTTTTGTTAAGTAAACACTCAAAGCTATAAAAGCCTACATAAGATGGACTGTATGGGGAATACCGTCTTCTAAATTTTACTGTAGTGTCTGGGGGAAGCAACTCTAGAGTTTGTTGAGCATCACATTTTTCTTCATGTAAAGAAAACTGCTGCTTATTTTTCAAAGGCATTAAGCACACGCGACAATAAAAAGGATTTTTTCCATCTCTACTTGAGTTATGTTTCACGTTTTTAATATATCTATTAAAGTCCTTGATAAGAGCCACGTGTTTGCCTTCTAATAAAATTAGTGGAACAATTTTATCCCTGAAAGCAGTGTGACCTTTCCTAGCCAAGCTGATTCTACATTTACCACTGCCTTTGATAAGTAAATAGATAAATATGCTGACTTTATTTAAGGTTTCAATTTTAGAGAGATTTTCCCATGATAAAGGCAAATCTAAGTTATCAGTCCTTACATATTTTTTACACCTTTTCTCTATTTGAATTAGGCGATTAACATAACTCGATTTCCTGCCACGAGAGAGACAAAAATATGCAGAAATGCACTGTACTAAGCATGAAGAAGTGGTGCCTTTAGGATTTAAAATATAATCTTTTCCCCTGACAATAGGATAAGGAACATATGTTCCAATACGAATATTATGTTGAACAACCATAAAGTTTATATGAAAGCTAGTGACACTATGCACTGTGATTCCAGACACTTCAACTTCAGAGAGCTGCTTCTCCAGTCCAGTAGCTATAACATCTATCCATGATTTGACGAGATCAGTAATGTCTTCTAAAGTCACATCACGAATATTGATTTTGATGTTGAAATCATGCACAATGGGCTCTCCTTCGACACTATTTCCTTTAAGTTGTACATAAACTTCAGGAAAGATGCGTAGCATAGGTGGAAACTGCCCCTGATAACTATTATATACATTTGATATATACTTTATGAAAAATATTTGGTAGTTACATATGCATGACAATGGGTCTATTTCAACATTTTCGGGAATTTTAAAACTATGGCGTATGTATGATCCTTGAAAATGATGTTGAACTTGGATTAATTCTGGCTCTTGGTTTGTTTCAGATGAGAGTGGAGTAGAGTGGTCACTTTCATGGGAAAGGTGATGCCCATTCTCACTTGGGTCTGGATGTAGAGATGTATTGACTTGGTACTCACGTGTACTCATTGGTGGCTCGCTGCTGGATCTGACCTTTCTTCTCTTTATGCGCACAGCTCCTCTCTCAGTATCTTCATTTTCTGTATAACAAATATATACAAATAACTTTGTAAAAAGTAATGTGTACAATAAGTCCATTAATTTGTTGATGACAAATAGTTTCATACGCGAGTGAAATTATTTTAACTTAGTAACACCAAATTAATGGTAAAATTGGTACATTAATTTATCATATTTTGTTTAATATATATAAATATATATATATATATATATATATATATATATATATATATATATATATATATATATATATATACATATATATATATATATATATATATATATATATATATATATATATATATATATATATATATATATATATATATATATATACATGGGCTTGTCTCATGTGATTCCTAGGAATCACATGAGACAAGCCCATGACATTACTCTAACAAGAGAAATGTTGAACAAGAATACTTGCATAATAGACAAAACCCAAGATTCAAGAAGATTACAAATTCTTGAGGCAATTCACATAAGAATAGAGCGACCTACCATGAACACCCAAATCACGGAACTATTTACTCTACCCACCGTGAGAGTAAGGACAAGACAAGAACATATCGATGCCAACACAGAAGACAATGTCCAACATAACAGGCCAATTACACTGGATTAATCTTTGTGTTTAGATAGGAGATGCCTCGTATGGGCCAATAAGCCTTCTGCAGCCCCTATGTTTATCCCTTATGTATCCCCCCATGTTTTCACCTTCATTGTATTATCACCTGACCTAATGCGGGTATAAAATCAACTAGTATTGTAAGATCTGTTCACTTGAGAATGAACCATGGAGGTTCGAAACGTCGTGCATATTATACAAGTAAGTGTAATACACTCTATAGTAAATCACTTCTTTTCTTCACCTTAAAAGTACGAAAATGAGTTTTGGAGAACTCCTATTTCAATTAAGCCCTGATGCTAAGAAAATAGTTAGAGGGATAGAAGCCCTAAACCAGAAAATAATAAATACAGAATATGCGGTCATATTCAATGAAACATATATATATATATATATATATATATATATATATATATATATATATATATATATATATATATATATATATATGACAGCTGACTAACTCCCAGGTACCCATTTACTGCTAGGTAACAGGGGCATAGGATGAAAGAAACTCTGCCCATCGTTTCTCGCCAGCGCCCGGGACCACAGGATCACGTACCCAGCGTGCTGTCCGCTCGGCCACCAGCTTGAGTGTGTACTCACCTAGTTGTGTTTGCAGGGGTTGAGCTCTGGCTCTTTGGTCCCGCCTCTCAACCGTCAATCAACAGGTGTACAGATTCCTGAGCCTATCGGGCTCTATCATATCTACACTTGAAACTGTGTATGGAGTCAGCCTCCACCACATCACTTCCTAATGCATTCCATTTGTCAACCACTCTGTGCAGTGTGTGTGTGTGTGTGTGTGTGTGTGTGTGTGTGTGTGTGTGTGTGTGTGTGTGTGTGTGTGTGTGTGTGTGTGTGTGTGTTTGTGTGTGTGTGTGCGTGTGTGTGTGTCTGTGTATGGAATCTTCCACCCCCCACCCCCCCCCCACCACATCACTGCCTAATGCATTCCATTTGTTAACTGCCCTGTCACTGAAAAAGTTCTAATGTCTCTGTGGCTCATGTGAGAAATAAGTTTCCATCTATGTCCCTTTGTTCGCGTACCACCCATGTTAAATAGTTTGTCTCTATCTACCCCTGGCAATTCCTCTGAGAATTTTATGTGGTGATCATGTTTTCCCTAACTCTTCTGTCTTCCAGTGTCGTGAGGTTTAGTTCCAGTAGCCTTGATTCGTAGCTCGTGCCTTTCAGCTTGGTGGCATGCTTCTGAACTTTTCCTAATTTTGTTTTGTGCTTGACTAGATATGGACTCCACGCTGTAGCCGAGTTTTTAGTGGAGTGAGTGTTTGTGCATATGCCTATTTGTACCATTACTCATTCCTCTATTTCCTAAAAGGAAAATATATATTTCTCATTTAATTATTTGGAACACAATTACCGAGTCTTCGAAACTAGTTGATGTGAATTTTATGTTCTTTGAGAGCCATTAATACTATTAGCGTTTCGTGCATATTTTAACATAAGAACAGATGACACAATAGAAGGCCTCCTATACATACCTCCCAAACTCACTCATATATATGTATAATCTATGCTTGAAACAATCCAGCGTTTCCTCATCTATTATGTAATTCGGTAATCTGTTCCATGTCACCAACGCTATTGTCCAATCAGCATTTATCGACATTTTTCTAAATCTAAAATATCTTTTATAAACTGTGCAGGTGTGGCGTAGTGGTTAGATGCTCGCCTGGCGTTTCGCGAACGCTTTGTCCTGGGTTCGTATCCTGCCCGGGAAGGACTTACTGGGCGAAAATCCTTAACTGTAGCCTCTGTTTACCCAACAGTAAAATGGGTACCTGGTTGTTAAACGATTTGGCGGGTTGTATTCCAGGGAACATAGGAGTAAGTAAGTAATTATCAAAAGAAGGCACCAAACCGGGAAGGCTATGTAGCACCATCAAATGCGCAAAATAATCAGAGGGCGCTAAATATCACCAAGGATGCCAATATGAGAACATAAACGCATAAGGCGAACGATATTAAAAGTATCCGAGTCACCAAGAATTCTATTGAGGGACAGGTGACCGCGAGGGGCGGTCGGAAAGCAAGACACACGCTCGTCCTGGAAGTCAGGACATTCAAGAAGGACATGCACGACCGTAAGAGGGACAATGCAACTAGGACAATGAGGAGCAGGGCGGCGCTCCATCAAGCGACCATGGGTTAAGCGAGTATGGCCAATACGCAACCTTGCCAGAGCTGTTTCCCACCGCCGGTTACGGTGGAAGGAGGACGGCCACGAGGAAACACAACATTTAAGAGTACGTAGTTTATTACCAGTAACAGACAACAAAGAAGCCTGCCAACGGGTAAGGACGGAGGAATGGATAACCGGGTAAAAGTCGGAATACCTTTACGAGAGATGGGACAAGAGCGGACAGCTTCCTTGGCGGCAGCATCCACACGCTCATTTAAAGACACACCAATATGGCTGGGAACCCAACAAAACTCAACCGACTTAAATTTACTGTGAACAAGAAACAGCCAATGCTGGATCTTGACAACTACTGGATGAACCGGATTAAAGGACCCGAGAGCCATGAGGGCACTACGAGAGTCAACAACAACTACAAAGGAAGACTGACAACGAGAAAGCAGGAGACGAAGAGCATAGAGAATAGCATAAAGCTCCGCTGTAAAGATGCTAGTCTCCGGAGGTAAGCGACACATATAAGTGCGATCAGGAAAAACAACAGAGTAGCCAACACCGTCCGCAGACTTAGACCCATCGGTGAAGACAGAAACGGAGCGGGAGTGAGAAGAAAAGTGCTCAAGGAAAAGGCGTTTTAAAACCGTAGGAGGGGTAAAAGCTTTAGTGATACAGGTCAAGGATGTACAAAACCGCGGAAGAGGGACTCTCCACGGGGGCAAAGAAGGAACAACACGAGGAGAAACATTAGAAATACGAACGGAAAGAGAGTCCTGTAGGCGAGATAACCGGACAGAAAGAGGGAGGTGGTGAAGAGGAACAGGAACCGCAGGAGGGGTAAAAGTTAAAGCACGACAGAGGCGAGAGGAAGGATGTTGTAAGGACCCGCAAGATAGCGAAGACAGTAGCGATCACGGCGGTCTTGGAGAGACAGGAAGCCAGTGTCAACATACAAGCTAAGGACGGGAGTCGAACGAAAGGCACCAGAACTGAGGCGCAACCCAGTATGGTGCAAAGCATCAAGAGGGCGAAGAGTAGAAGGAGAAGCAGACGAGTAAGCAGGGCAACCATAATCGAGCTTAGACAGGACGAGAGAGGAATGTAAAGCAAGGAGAGTGCGCCTATCTGCCCCCCAAGAAGTATGGGACAAGACCCGAAGGAGGGTAAAGGCCTTAGAGCACTCAACACGGAGGTAAGAGATATGGGGAGACCAAGACAAACAAGTGTCAAGGAATAACCCCAAAAACTTCGCGGAATCTTTGTACTCAAGGGGATGACCATAAAGTGACAAAGAGGGACGAAGAACGACCCGTTTCCGCGTAAAAGTCATGGCACTAGTCTTAGAAGTAGAGAACTTGAAGCCATGATCGGTGGCCCAACATAGGAGTAAGGACCTGGCCGAAACGCTATGCCTGCTAATGGCTGTACAAGAATGTAAGAACTCTTGTACAAATATAAAAAAAAAATCTAAACATACAATTTGAATATAAGGTTGCACTTAAAAAACAATTCTTTACTTCATTAGAAAGGGAGTTTTTTATTTTAGAGTCTTTTATTTGCACGGCATGTTTGCAAAGATTTAGTCAGAGTTTGGAATGTCAAAGATATATTTTTATGATGAAGCTCATTAGTTTTAGTATAAGAAAAAAAGAGTTTGAAGTCAGGGATAGGACTGACGAATAAAGATTCGTACTACGAGCTCACCATAGCCCGTGCTGCTTGGAACTTTTTGTTCCAGGTAGCGAATCTTAAACAACAGCAACAAGATTCGTATCTATAAAGAGCACAAGAGAATGTGTAGTGTGTGTGTGTGTGTGTGTGTGTGTGTGTGTGTGTGTGTGTGTGTGTGTGTGTGTGTGTGTGTGTGTGTGCGCGCGCGCGCGTGCGTAGCTTGTTTAGGGCTTTGCACCGAGGGGAAATGTATGTTTTCTGGTCAAAATTGTTTATAGCTCTGAATATTAATAAATGATTTTCTCTCGGTGATGGAGAATTTGAGGGATTTGTGGTTGTTCAATCATTTTTTATGGTGGTGGGTTAGGTCTAGAAAAAATGAAGGTTGTGTCATCAGCAAAGAGTAGAGGTCTGAGAAGATTAGAAGCAACTGACAGGTAATTTATAACAAAAACAGACAAGGTCTTAGTATACTACCTTGGAGTATTCCCAAGATTAATGGGAGAGTGGGACAAGAGAGGCTATGTTATTGATGACTGTAACAGTGTCTATTGTTGCCAGACGATCGTAAATAGCTCAGAGCAAAGCCTCTTATTCCAATGTGATGAAGTTTAAGTAGGTCGTTATCGTTATTTAAGGAATCAAATACTTTTCTTAGGTCAATAAACCGGCCAATTGGAGATAAGTTTGTGTTGAGTGTTAGGAAAATGAAACTTCCAAACGTTTTCGTGTTTCAACACATTATCAGGGCAATCCAAAAAGATGCATAGGAGTTTGGGATTATATTCCCAACTACACCTGCCTAGACAAAGAACCACAAGGTAAAACGTCAATAGAGGTGAGATGATAATGCGGATATTATTTGGGTAATAACTTACACATCATACAAGAGAACAACAATGAGAGTGCAGTACAGTATACATTACACAAATAATTTAATAAACCCTATTATTAACTAATACGTATTTGATTATAAAACAACGCATGCGCTTTATGTACCAACACTGTTGTGTTCAGTACATTATATGCATTTTAGATAAAGTATACAATGTATACAGATAAACACACACAAAAACACATGTCAGTAATTGTTTAATTTTTGCACAGACACAAAACATAAAATTACATAAACGTATACAAAATTATTAAACAGAATAAAAATATTGCATAAAGAATTAATCATATGGATTATTACCTTTATGTGGAACAAAAATATAAATTTGTTATCTTTATTCACATAACTATAATTATGTTGATGACCCAGTATAATCAAGTGGTGGCACTTCATTATACATTATATTTCATTCATCATCACCTTTGATGACAGGTGTTCTGAGATGATAATGATGTGCTGGGAGTTAGGGAGGTGTGCTACCTGGAAGATCCTGGCGAGGCTTAAAGAGGCAGTTGAATGCTGTTTTGGCAAGAGTTCTCTCCCACTGAGACCTTGTATTACAGGGAGCAATGATGGGTTGAAACCTTTCCTCTACTGTATCACCATCGAAGGTCTCTATGGTTTCGTTAAATGCAGATGTCTCCTCCTCAGTGTCATCATCAAAGGTCTCTATGGTTTCATTTGGTCCGGATCTCTCCTCTATAGCATCATCAAAGGTCTCTATGGTTTCGTTGTGTCCGGATCTCTCCTCTATCTCATCATCAATGGTCTCTAGGGTTTCATTTGGTCGGGAACTCTCCTCAATCGCAGCATCAACGGTCTCTATGGTTTCGTTGTGTCCAGATCTCTCCTCTATCTCATCATCAAAGGTTTCTATGGTTTCATTTGGTCCGGATCTCTCCACTAGAGCATCATCAAAGGTCGCTATGGTTTCGATGGGTCCAGGTCTCGCTTCTAATTTATCATCTATAAATTTGTTAGGTTCAGGTCTCTCCTCTATCTTACCACCAAAGGTCACGATGGTTTTAATGAACCGAGATCTCTTCTGTCTCTCATCAGAGGTCTCTACGGTTTCCCTGGGTTGAGACCTCATCTGCCTCTCATGCTTAATGGTCTCTATGGTTTCGCTGGGTCCAGATCTCTTCCTACCTATCTCATTATCGAAAGTCTCTCTACTTTTACTGGACTGAGAACTCTTGTGTGTCTCATCATCAATTGCCTCTATGATTTTACTGGATTGAGAACTTCCCTGTCTTTTATCATCAAATATTTTCATGGTTTTAATGCGTTTACACTTCTTACGTCTCTCATCATCAGAGATCTCTACGCTTTCCTTCGATTGAGACCTCTTTTTTTTCTCATATTTAAAGGTGCCTTTGATTTTACTGGGTTGAGAAGTTTTCTGTTTCTCATATTTAAAGGTCTGTATAGTGTCACTGTCATCAGGAGTCTCCTTTACATGAACATAAATTGTCTCTGTGGTTTCAACGGGTCGTGTATACTTGTCCAAAATGTCTGGGTGACCAAACGCTAGAGAATGATGAGGACTTAAAACATAACGTTTGTCATCAAACAAATGTAATCCAAGTTTTGATCCAACAGAAGTGCAGTATTGTTCAGCTTCATTTGGTATTAATCTACTATTAAAATCATTAGAGACTTGACCGAATATGTCTTTTTTAAATTTATCATGAGTTAGTGCTGATTTATAATGAAATGGTAAGTCTTTGGTTCTGTCTGACTGCTGCTCTGATTGCACCATCATGGAAAAAATTTTAGGTTTTAATGCCACAACTTCAGAAATGAGTCTTTCACCTGTCACAGATTTCAAACGCCCTGGGACCCCTTTAAAACTGTCATCAAACAGTGGGTGATCTTTAGAAAAATTTGAGAAGTCCATGCAAGACTTAAGAGGTTCCGATCCTAGCTCATTATAGACATCTTCACACTCGAGTGTGAAGATATAGCTGCTGGTGTCTGTGTACACCAACTGTGCTCTTTTGCCATAGTGTGCCTTCACCACATTGTACCAAAATTCGTACAACATTTTTGTAGCCATCTGAAGAATATGGAAATGAATATATGTGGGCTGATCAATGATATGTTTCTTCATACTCTTTGTACAAATCATTCGATCCTGACTTACAGGTGTAACCCATTTTGTACAAGGATTACGAGCAAACTTTAAAAATTTCTTTTCATTTATAACGAAATCGTGGCAATCAGAGTATTTGTTTATGTTCATTAATGACTTATCAAAGATTAGACTATTTACATAATTTAAGGCTGAACATTTTTCTTTATCAGTGGCTTCAATCCGTTGATTAATATTAGTATTAAAGTTCTCTAAAACTTCCAGCTTGGAGAATTCATACACGGCATGAACACATTCAACTTCCAAGCCAAGTTTCATCAAAAGTTGCAGTAAATCTAAGCTAACTAAATAATTCTTCTGTGGTAGATGTGAGGCCACTAACTTTTTGTTTGACTTCGGTAATTCACAGCTGTTAAACTCAAGAATTCTATTACTGTATTCAGAGATAATTTCTCTCTGAACATTTCTATGGGCCAAAACTAATGGTAGTTCATCTGTTTCCTGGGCTACACGAGGACTTACTTGCTTTGTGTCACAAAGAATCCAATACCCTTTGATAGACTTACAGGAATGATTTTCTAGTCCCTTTTCTACAAAAAGTTCTTTTTCATCCTCAGGCAATTTATGTATATCGCCTCGGGGCAACTTTTCCATCATACATGTAAAATACAGATTATTGAATTCCAAATATACGATATACTTTCCAACTGCAGAGTTAAACTGTGGATTTAGGTGTATATTGTCTGCTTGTGAATACTGTTTTACTACACTGGTAAAATCCTCTTTCAGATTACCTTGTATAAGATCATATAATTCATAATCGTGAATAGCATCAAATTCAACTTTACTGTTCAAAAGCAAAGCATCCCAGGCAAAGCTAGACAAAGACTCATAATATGCGACATCTAGCTGATAAAGATCAATCAAAGTCTTTCTCCAGCTTGTGAAGACATCACATAATAGACCAGTGTTAACTTTCAAATATAGTTGTAAGTAGTCTCCAAGGCATTTGCAACCTCCAAGTTCATAGACACGTTGTGCATGATCATAATCCTCTGAGGATAGCTGGCTATCATTTAAGTGACTGTTAAAAGCTTCAAGAGGAGGGAGTTGTTCCTCTTTTAAACAATCAATGTTAGAAACATAGTCATTGCAGAAATAAAGTTTTCTACTTAACACAATTGTTTTGGCCTTGCTGGAAACTTCATCCATCATCATATGAGTGTACTTTAATGAATTACCATCTTTAACGTGCTTCTCTGCCAAATTGACTAAGTTACCCTTCAAGAGATATAGGCTATTCACGAGGCAAATATTATTATCAATGCTTACTTTCATCAATTTATATTCCTGGGTAGACTGAACTAAAATCTCTTTCTGCCGCTCTAAAGCCAATTCTGCGAGAATAATTCCAAAGTCATTTGAAGTATCACATGAAAACATTTTAAGAAAACGGTTAGCAACCAAACATTCAAACTTACATTTAAGGCAATAGGCAGTTAAAAAGTTATCGTACTCTTCATTGTATTTATGATGACGATACTTATCTTTTGGATTCTTAAAGTCATTCAGGCAAAAACCGCATGTAGTTTGAGCACGATACAGTTTCTTGGATTTGTTTGTCATGTGTACAGGATAAGTGCGCAGCTGAGCCTTTAAGCGCTTCCAAGTCTTTTGCACTTTACTGACAAAGTGATTAACTGCATCAGGACCACAGTAGGAAGATTTGTCTGCAACAGATCCATGTCTGTCTATAATAATATATGAGTAAGCCACAGCCCTATGGCTCATCTCTGTCATGCCTTGGGAGTCCGTTTTGTTTAGTAAACACTCAAAGCTATAAAAGCCTACATGAGATGGACTGTATGGGGAATACTGTCTTCTAAATTTTATTGTATAGTCCGGGGGATGCAACTCTAGAGTTTGTTGAGCATCACATTTTTCTTCATGTATAGAAAACTGCTGCTTATTGTACATCTGCATTAAGCAGATGTGACAATAAATAGGATTTTTCCCCTCTCTCATCTGGTTGCTCTTCATGTTTTTAATATATTGATTAAAGTCCTTGATAAGAGCCACGTGTTTGTCTTCTAATAACAATAGTGGAACAATTTTATCCCTGTAGGCAGTATGACCTTTCCTAGCCAAACTGATACTATATTTACCACTGCTTTTGACAAGTAAATACATAAATATACTGACTTTATTTAAGCTTTCAATTTTAGAGAGATTTTCCCATGATAAAGGCAAATCTAAGTTATCAGTCTTTACATATTTTCTACACCTGCTCTGTATTTTAATTATGGTCCGAACAACGTCCAAGTTCTTGCCACTAGAGAGACACAAATATGCACAAATGCACTGGATTAAGCATGACGAAGTGGTACTTACAGGATTTAAAATACAGTGTTTGCCTCTAATAGTTGGATAAGGGACATATGTTCCTAAGCGAATAGGATGTTGAACAACCATAAAATTCATATGAAAGCTAGTGACACTATGCACTGTGATTCCAGACACTTCAACTTCAGAGAGCTGCTTCTCCAGTCCAGTAGCTATAACATCTATCCATGATTTGACGAGATCAGTAATGTCTTCTAAAGTCACATCACGAATATCGACTTTGATGTTGAAATCATGGACAATGGGCTCTCCCTCGACATTGTCTCCTTTAAGTTGTACATAAACTTCAGGAAAGATGCGTAGCATAGGTGGAAACCGCCCCTGATAACTATTATATACATTTGAGATGTACTTTATGAAAAATATTTGGTAGTTACATATGTATGACAATGGGTCTACTTCAACATTTTTAGGAATTCTAAAACTATGGCGTATGTATGATCCTTGAAAATGATGTTGAACTTGGATTAATTCTGGCTCTTGGTTTGTTTCAGGTGAGAGTGGGGTAGAGTGGTCACTTTCATGGGAAACTTGATGCTCATTCTCACTTGGAGATGGAGAGGTGGTGATGTTATTGTCTTGGTACCCACGTGTGCTCACTGTTGGCTCGCTGCTGGATCTCTTCATCCTTCTCATTATGACCTTAAGTCGTGTGTCGCTATCCTCATTGTCTATAAAAAATATATATTCAAGTACCTTTGTAAAAAAATCATGGTGTACCGTAGTAGTCGTAGTAGTAATGAAACCATAGCGAGGAATTTTTAATTTTGGCAAATAACTTGCTGGGGTGTCACCTGCTAGACCAAAATTTGTCATAGTAAGTCGTACTGAAGATATGTCAATTAAGTGTTAGTCATGTGTTTGACAGTGTTGGACGTTAGCTCTTGGATCCGCCTCTAGATGTTATTCTTTGCAAATTCATTAAACAGTAGATTTATTAAATTTACAACCATGTATTTTAGATGAATTAAGAGGAAAAGACAGTTCAGGGTTGTAGCTCCTGTCTCCCACCTATGTTCTCCACTGTATTTTCATAAGTATTCATCCAATCTTAAAATAAATATTTATTTAAAAATAGTTACCTGTATTGATTCTGCCCCCCCCCCCTCCCATCATTGTTTTCTTGTGTATTTTCGTTATTAGCTTAATCCAAATAAAATTAAAATATAGTTAAAAAGATAGGAAATAAAAGTAGCCATAAGCTCTTTATACTCTCGTTGCAAGATATTTATCAAGAAACTGTCTCTCAATTCCCACAGAAACAAGCAACACTTAGTGGGCCAGCCCACTAAGCATTCCTGTGCAGTTTACGGGCTGCACAGGAATATCCCTGCAAAAACTAAAAACTAAAAAATCCCACAAGCACAATTAGGTAAGCATAATTAAGACCCCATGCTTCCCCTCATCCACCCCTGCTCATAACAGGTAGAACAGGGATTGTACCTGTTGGTACAACTCCTTTCTCCCCCCCTCTTCCTCCATTCTTCCCCTTCCTTACTCCTCCTACCATTCTCCCTTCCATTTTATCCTACTTCCTCCCTACCCTACCCCGTCTCCTCCCTTCTCGTTCCTTACTTCTCCCTCTTTCTTCTCTGTCTACAGTCCCTCCACACTGAGTCCACCATCCAGCCTTTTACACATCCTCCTTCAGACTGTCTCCACCTAGCTCCGCTCCCTCACTGCGATCCTCCTTCCCCCTTCCTGCACACATACCTTCCTTGCTCACCTACTTCCCACTCTTTCCCCTCCAACTTGCCCATGCCTTGTTTCTCCCCTCCCTCCCCAAACCCAATAAGAACACATCTTCTTGAGATGATTTGATTTTGATTTCACATACACATACAAACATATTCTAACTCATTTACTTAAGCATATGCGTAACTTCTTTATATGTTCTCAACATATTCTGTATTTCTTTAGAACTAATTTATAATCTACAATATGTAATATCACTATCAGTTAACAAATTAAGCAACTTTACTAAGACATTTGCATGCACGCACAGGAGGGGGCGAGGGATGCTAGGTGGAGGTGACTGAAGGAGGAAGTGTCGAAAGCTGGATGGAGAACTTTAAGATAAGGGAATCTGAATCTAGGTAGAAAAGGGAGAGGTTAGAATAGAGGATTAGGAAGGAAGTTGAAGGACGTTGTAGTAAGGGAGTTGTGACTAGAAGTTGATGATGTGGAACGTGGGTACTTATCTAATTATGCTTGCAGAATTGAGAGACTGCTTCCTTGAACTATGTCTTACAACGAGAGGATGAGGAACACCATGAACTACATTTATTCCATGTCTCAGTAACTATAATTTAATTATAATTTTAATTGAGTAAATAATAACAAAAATACATGAGAGCTATGATGGGGAGGGGGGGACAGGAGCTACAGCCACAGATCTAGCTTTAGTCCTTCTTCCTCGTCATGTGTGAAACTATTTTAAATGTCATTAAAATTGGATGGACACATGAAAATACTGTGGAGGAGTAAGGCAGGGATGAGTGCTGCAGCCTAAACCCACGTCCAAAATTACGAAAAACGTTGTCTAAAAACGACCATTTTAAATTTCATAAAATTACGATGCCTATTACGGAAACTACAACGAGTAACGTGTAGTTCAAGTATGTGTATTGAGATAGTAAGATACATCTCTTAAAGGATAGAGTAACTTAGACTATTTCTACCCTCCAAATAATATTTGCAAGGTGGGCCCAAGAACTAACCCTCATTTTCATCCACATGACTGGCACTTATTTGACATATCACGTTAAGCACAACTTGCTACGACACAAATTTTGGTATAAAACGAGTGACACCCCAGCGAGGAATTTGTCTAAACCAAAAATTCCTCGCTGGGGTGTTGTTACCCTTACTTATATTAATTAAGTTTATTGATTGGTTAACGACAAGGTGTGTTGTACAGGAGTTAAAAAATAAATTATATTATAGAGCGGGGATCCCAGCGTTGCATGGGTCTGTCTCCCATCTGTCATCTTACCATTCATCTATTTATCTATCCATTCACCTATCTATCCCAAAATCTATTTTTCTATCGATCCACCCATCCATCAATATATCCTTCATTCTATCTGTCCATCTATCTATCCATGCATCTATTCATCCATCAATCTATCCGTCTATCCACCCTTCCATCTATCTATCCATCGATCAATCTATCCGTCTATCCACCCTTCCATCTATCCATCGATCAAACCATGTATCTATCCGTCCATATATACAGCGATCCATCTTTCAATTTATCTTTCTATCCATCCATTTGTGCAACCGTCTATCCATCAATATATATCCATCCATCTATTAATCTATCTGCCCAATCAATTACTAATCTTTCTATCCATATATATCTATCCATATATATCTATCCATTTATCTACCTATCCATCTACTCATCTATTTATCTATCCAACCATTTATTCATCTACCCACCTACCTATCCATCCATCTGTCTACCGACCCATCTATTCTGTCTTGGTTGTAAGCTATGAAGCTGTGGAAGAATGGTTGGTTTTATGCGACTATGGGCAAGTTATTGACAGCAGGAAAATTCTGGTAATTTTACCAAGATCAATGAATAGTGGTGCATATTACTGTACGAAATTGTGTTGAAAAAATTAGTTTGTAATTATTGAACTGTGTAGATGGCGGGCAGTGCCAAAAATCATCATGGAGGGTCAGAATGCTATTCCCATTTTTAATTCTAGTGACGCCGATCAGCCTATGTCTATCCTGTACCCCAGACCATTCACTCTGCCAATTTGGGTGAAGCTAGACCAAAGCGTCTGACCTTCAACTTTGAACACATAGACAAAAATTCTATTTTATTTATTCATTAAATTTGTTAAAAACAAAAACAAAACAAAAATGTAAACTAGGTTTATTTTGTGTTCAATGAGTGTGTGCGTGGGAGTGTGCATGCATAGCCCGTCCTTCTAAGGTATCTCAACGTCAAGAATCTGTCGTACTAAAGTGCTCTCTCCTAACCTGACCGGGGCTCTTCGAGACTCGAACCGTGGACCCCACGTGTGTAAGGCCGAAGCTCTATCGACCAAGGTATTGAGTAAGTCCCCCGTGGTGTAGTGGTTAAGACCCTCGCCTGGCGTTTCGCAAGCGCTTTGTCCTGGGTTCGTATCGTGGCCGGGAAGGATTTACTGGACGTCAATCCTTAACTGTAACCTCTGTTTACCCAACAGTAAAAATATTGTTAAATCTGGTACCTGGTAAATATTGTTAAACTTTGTTATTGGGTACCTGGTTATTAAACGATTGGGAGGAGTCGTATTCCGGGGAACATGGGATTAAAGACTTGCCTGAAACGCTGCACGTGCTAGTGGCTGTATGTAAGAACTCTTTTATAACAAAAAAACTAATAGAGGACCCAAAACAGAAAACGGGAGAGTATGTCATTTTCGAGAGCCACTACCATTTCCTAGTACGACGTAGAGTATGCATAAAAATGCGATGCTCTATTAGGAGGACGGGTTGATGTGCGTGCGCAGCCTGTCTTCCTAAGGTGTCCTAATGTCAAGAAACTGTCGTACTAAAGTGCAATCTCCTAACCTACCAGAAGACTCAAAACAGAAAACAAAACAGTATGTACATTTCGCGAGCCGCTACCATTTTCTAGTACGACAATTTTTGGCCTTACGAAAGAATGTATCAAACCGCGACGTTGTATTAGGACAGGCTGGTGTGTGTGTGTAATTACTTAAGGGTTTTGGCCTCCACCGCCTTCTCACCTAACTTGTTCCAACCGTCTACCATTCTGTTTACAAAAGTGAATTTTCCTATATTTCTTCGGCATATTTTTTTTTAGTTAGTTTAAATCTATGACCTCTTGTTCTCGAAGTTCCAGGTCTAAGGGCTATGTGTGCGCGTGCGTGTGTGTATTCACCTAGTTGTGCTTGCCGGGGTTGAGCTCTGTTCTTTCGGCCCGCCTCTCAACTGTTTACTAACTACTTTTGTGTGTGTGTGTGTGTGAACTGTACTTACGTGCAAGGAGCGTCTCTGCAGGAAGCGTTGGTTTGAGAGTGAATGATCGTTTCAACGAAGAATGTTTGCCAGAATCTGTTGGGGAAGGAGAGTGCATGTTATTCCTACTTACACCTGCGCCATCACACTTTCCTCCATTTCCTAAATCATATATATATATATATATATATATATATATATATATATATATATATATATATATATATATATATATATATATATATATATGTATGTGTGTGTGTGTGTGTGTGTGTGTGTGTGTGTGTGTGTGTATATCACGAAAATAAACACGTGATTAAAAATGTGACAGTGTCAGACCACGGAGGAAAATTGATACAGGAACTGAGCATAAATAGGTAGGAGAGAATGGTGGAGTGAGGTGAGGTACAATACGTGGACACTGCAGAGGGCCTATTGGCTCATGCAATGCAGCAACCACACAGGCCCACACATGCATAATTATAGCATATAATAGTAAATATTTACAATGAATTAGTGAGACAAATGTGCTCCAATGATCCTACTTAAATCGCCCTTTAATTGATCTATTAAAAATATTAAATATTTTAAATATAAATTAAATATATATAAAATTGATATAACTTAGATCCATATATATATATATATATATATATATATATATATATATATGTCGTACCTAGTAGCCAGAACGCACTTCTCAGCCTACTATGCAAGGCCCGATTTGCCTAATAAGCCAAGTTCTCATGAATTAATATTTTTTCGACTATCTAACCTACCTAACCTAACATTTCCGGCTACCTAACCTAACCTAACCTATAAAGTTAGGGTAGGTTAGGTTAGGTTGGGTTGGTTAGGTTCGGTCATATATCTACGTTAATTTTAACTCAAATAAAACAAAATTGACCTCATACATAATGAAATGGGTAGCTTTATCATTTCATAAGAAAAAATTCGAGAAAGTATATTAATTCAGGAAAACTTGGCTTATTAGGCAAATCTGGCCTTGCATAGTAGGCTGAGAAGTGCGTTCTGGCTACTAGGTACGACATATATATATATATATATATATATATATATATATATATATATATATACATATATATATATATATATATATATATATATGTATATCACGAAAATAAACAGGTGATTTAAAAATGTGACAGTGTCAGACCACGGAGGAAATTAGAATTATATATATATATATATATATATATATATATATATATATATATATATATATATATATATATATATATATATATATATATGCAAACAAGCCTGAATGGTCCCCAGGACTATATACAACTGAAAACTCACACCCCAGAAGTGACTCGAACCCGTACTGAAAGGAGCAACGCAACTGGTATGTACAGGGACGCCTTAATCCGCTTGACCATCACGACCGGACAATAAGGAAGTGATAGCCGAAGCTATTTGAACCACTTCCCCGCCGGCACTCGGATGGTAATCTTGGGCATAGCATTTTATCAAATCACCTCATTCTTTGGGGCACACGTGAGGAACACAAATTTGTGTGTTTGTGTTCCTCACGTGTGCCCCAAAGAATGAGGTGATTTGATAAAATGCTATGCCCAAGATTACCATCCGAGTGCCGGCGGGGAAGTGATTCAAATAGCTTCGGCTATCACTTCCTTATTGTCCGGTCGTGATGGTCAAGCGGATTAAGGCGTCCCTGTACATACCAGTTGCGTTGCTCCTGGCAGTATGGGTTCAAGTCACTTCTGGGGTGTGAGTTTTCAGTTATATATATAAATATATATATATATATATATATATATATATATATATATATATATATATATATATATATATATATATATATATATATTTCTTATTCAAATTTTTGTAAAACAAAATTAACAAAACTTAAAAAATTGTTGATGTAAATTGTAAAAAATTTCAGAGCCATTAATACTATCAGCGTTTCTTGCATATTTTAACATAAGAACAGATGACACTGTAGAAGGCCTCCTATACATATCTCCCAAACTCACTCATATATGTATAATCTGCAACCCATCCTCCGCATTGACTGTACGTTTAATACTTAAGGTATTAAGTACACTTACTGTCATACATAGTACATATTTGCACTTATGGGGATGTTATATTTACCTCTCCAATCATTTTCCTCGTTTTCTGTTAAGTCACTCAGAACTTTAAAATAAAGTTTTCAAGAATAATTTTCAAATACACAAGTTTTAAATATCAGGAATTTCTTTTTCAGTTTTATTAAATAATAGAGATTTTATACAAATTTTGAAAATATCCTGAGTGACTTTATAATTTATTGAAATATTTTAGTTTTGTTTTATTTGTTTTATAAAACTGTAATATCAGTATAGCTATAGGTTAAGTAGTAATTGTAATTAAGAAGCAATAAAATGCTTATCTTCAAAAACTAAGAAGGTTTGGTTAGGTTAGGTCGTGGGTTTCTATTCAACTTTTCAGGTAAACTCAACTATTCACAATATATTTGACAGTACGGTTTAATACTAAATAAAAATAGGTACAATTCCTGACTGCTAGGAATAGTACATAATTACACTTACTTGTGCTGTTACATTTACCTCCCCATTTTTGGAGGACGGGCTTCCATTTTATAGTACGACAATTTTTGGCTTTATGTAACACATTGGAACGAAAAGCGACGTACTTTGTAGGACAGCTTGAGGAAACACCCCTAACGTACAGAGTACCATAACCATCTCACCAGCGATAGCCTCGCAGTTTTATAGGGGTACAACCTCTGGTAGTGTTGAAAGAAGTGTTGACATAACTGGTAGTGTTGATATAGTCTGGTAGTCTTAGTCTGGTATTGTTGATATAACATAAAAATAGGATGAAAGACGTTTAAAAAAAATAACCGGATTTCTTTTAATGTTAAGATTCAGATGTTTGCATAAAAACTCACTCTGAATGAGTGTAGAGTTGACGACATCCTTACCCTTCCTCGTCAACTCATCGCGCTGACACGTGAAAATGTAAAGGAAGCTCTACACATCACTCACAGTGGATAATCAAATAGCTCATAGGATAATCAAACAATTGTTACAGGTGTACATATATGAGGCATTTACAAAGTTATAGTAAAAACACATCATAACAGAGAACAACATTAATGAAAGTGCAGTACAGTATACATTACACAAATGATTTAATAAACCCCATTATTAGCTTATGCACATTTGATTATAAAACATTACAAGTGCGTTATGTACCAAAACTGTTATGAACAGTACCTTGTATGTATTTTAGTTAAAAGTATACCATATACACAGATAAACACAGAAAAATAAATTTCAGAAATTAAACAATTACTGGCATACACAAAACACATAAAATTACATAAACGTATACAAAATTATTAAATAGAATAAAAATATTGCATACATATATAATTGTCGAAAAACAATTAATTCAATAAAACTTGGCTTATTAGGCAAATCGGGCCTTGCATAGTAGGCTGAGAAGTGCGTTCTGGCTACTAGGTACGACATATATATATATATATATATGACTAACTGACTAATAACTAACTAATATATGTTAGCTGACTAACTCCCAGGTACCTATTTACTGCTAGGTAACAGGGGCATAGGGTGAAAGAAACTCTGCCCATCGTTTCTCGCCAGCGCCCGGGACCACAGGAACACGTACCCAGCGTGCTGTCCGCTCGGCCACCAGCTTGAGTGTGTACTCACCTAGTTGTGTTTGCGGGGGTTGAGCTCTGGCTCTTTGGTCCCGCCTCTCAACCGTCAATCAACAGGTGTACAGATTCCTGAGCCTATCGGGCTCTATCATATCTACACTTGAAACTGTGTATGGAGTCAGCCTCCACCAAATCACTTCCTAATGCATTCCATTTGTCAACCACTCTGTGCAGTGTGTGTGTGTGTGTGTGTGTGTGTGTGTGTGTGTGTGTGTATGGAATCTTCCACCCCCCACCCCCCCCCCCCCCCCCCCCCCACCACATCACTGCCTAATGCATTCCATTTGTTAACTGCCCTGTCACTGAAAAAGTTCTAATGTCTCTGTGGCTCATGTGAGAAATAAGTTTCCATCTGTGTCCCTTTGTTCGCGTACCACCCATGTTAAATAGTTTGTCTCTATCTACCCCTGGCAATTCCTCTGAGAATTTTATGTGGTGATCATGTTTTCCCTAACTCTTCTGTCTTCCAGTGTCGTGAGGTTTAGTTCCAGTAGCCTTGATTCGTAGCTCGTGCCTTTCAGCTTGGTGGCATGCTTCTGAACTTTTCCTAATTTTGTTTTGTGTTTGACTAGATATGGACTCCACGCTGTAGCCGAGTTTTTAGTGGAGTGAGTGTTTGTGCATATGCCTATTTGTACCATTACTCATTCCTCTATTTCCTAAAAGGAAAATATATATTTCTCATTTAATTATTTAGAACACAATTAACGAGTCTTCGAAACTAGTTGATGTGAATTTTATGTTCTTTGAGAGCCATTAATACTATTAGCGTTTCGTGCATATTTTAACATAAGAACAGATGACACAATAGAAGGCCTCCTATACATACCTCCCAAACTCACTCATATATATGTATAATCTATGCTTGAAACAATCCAGCGTTTCCTCATCTATTATGTAATTCGGTAATCTGTTCCATGTCACCAACGCTATTGTCCAATCAGCATTTATCGACATTTTTCTAAATCTAAAATATCTTTTATAAACTGTGCAGGTGTGGCGTAGTGGTTAGATGCTCGCCTGGCGTTTCGCGAACGCTTTGTCCTGGGTTCGTATCCTGCCCGGGAAGGACTTACTGGGCGAAAATCCTTAACTGTAGCCTCTGTTTACCCAACAGTAAAATGGGTACCTGGTTGTTAAACGATTTGGCGGGTTGTATTCCAGGGAACATAGGAGTAAGTAATTATCAAAAGAAGGACCAAACCGGGAAGGCTATGTAGCACCATCAAATGCGCAAAATAATCAGAGGGCGCTAAATATCACCAAGGATGCCAATATGAGAACATAAACGCATAAGGCGAACGATATCAAAAGTATCCGAGTCACCAAGAATTCTATTGAGGGACAGGTGTGTCTTGCTTTCCGACCGCGAGGGGCGGTCAGAAAGCAAGACACACGCTCGTCCTGGAAGTCAGGACATTCAAGAAGGACATGCACGACCGTAAGAGGGACAATGCAACTAGGACAATAAGGAGCAGGGTGGCGCTCCATCAAGTGACCATGGGTTAAGCGAGTATGGCCAATACGCAACCTCGCCATAGCTGTTTTCCACCGCCGGTTACGGTGGAAGGAGGACGGCCACGAGGAAACACAACATTTAAGAGTACGTAGTTTCTTACCAGTAACAGACAACAAAGAAGCCAGCCAACGGGTAAGGACGGAGGAATGGATAACCGGGTAAATGTCGGAATACGGAATACCTTTACGAAAGATGGGACAAGAGCGGACAGCTTCCTTGGCGGCAGCATCCACACGCTCATTTAAAGACACACCAATATGGCTGGGAACCCAACAAAACTCAACCGACTTAAATTTACTGTGAACAAGAAACAGCCAATACTGGATCTTGACAACTACTGGATGAACCGGATTAAAGGACCCGAGAGCCATGAGGGCACTACGAGAGTCAACAACAACTACAAAGGAAGACTGACAACGAGAAAGCAGGAGACGAAGAGCATAGAGAATAACATAAAGCTCCGCAGTAAAGATGCTAGCCTCCGGAGGTAAGCGACACATATAAGTGCGATCAGGAAAAACAACAGAGAAGCCAACACCGTCCGCAGACTTAGACCCATCGGTGAAGACAGAAACGGAGCGGGAGTGAGAAGAAAAGTGCTCAAGGAAAAGGCGTTTTAAAACCGTAGGAGGGGTAAAAGCTTTAGTGATACAGGTCAAGGATGTACAAAACCGCAGAAGAGGGACTCTCCACGGGGGCAAAGAAGGAACAACACGAGGAGAAACATTTGAAATACGAATGGAAAGAGAGTCCTGTAGGCGAGATAACCGGTCAGAAAGAGGGAGGTGGTGAAGAGGAACAGGAACCGCAGGAGGGGTAAAAGTTAAAGCACGACAGAGGCGAGAGGAAGGATGTTGTAAGGACCGCGCAAGATAGCGAAGACAGTAGCGATCACGGCGGTCTTGGAGAGACAGGAAGCCAGTGTCAACATACAAGCTAAGGACGGGAGTCGAACGAAAGGCACCAGAACTGAGGCGCAACCCAGTATGATGCAAAGCATCAAGAGGGCGAAGAGTAGAAGGAGAAGCAGACGAGTAAGCAGGGCAACCATAATCGAGCTTAGACAGGACGAGAGAGGAATGTAAAGCAAGGAGAGTGCGCCTATCTGCCCCCCAAGAAGTATGGGACAAGACCCGAAGGAGGGTAAAGGCCTTAGAGCACTCAACACGGAGGTAAGAGATATGGGGAGACCAAGACAAACGAGTGTCACGGAATAACCCCAAAAACTTCGCGGAATCTTTGTACTCAAGAGGATGACCATAAAGCGACAAAGAGGGACGAAGAACGACCCGTTTCCGCGTAAAAGTCATGGCACAAGTCTTAGAAGTAGAGAACTTGAAGCCATGATCGGTGGCCCAACATAGGAGTAAGGACCTGGCCGAAACGCTATGCCTGCTAATGGCTGTACAAGAATGTAAGAACTCTTGTACAAATATAAAAAAAAATCTAAACATACAATTTGAATATAAGGTTGCACTTAAAAAACAATTCTTTACTTCATTAGAAAGGGAGTTTTTTATTTTAGAGTCTTTTATTTGCACGGCATGTTTGCAAAGATTTAGTCAGAGTTTGGAATGTCAAAGATATATTTTTATGATGAAGCTCATTAGTTTTAGTATAAGAAAAAGAGAGTTTGAAGTCAGGGATAGGACTGACGAATAAAGATTCGTACTACGAGCTCACCATAGCCCGTGCTGCTTGGAACTTTTAGTTCCAGGTAGCGAATCTTAAACAACAGCAACAAGATTCGTATCTATAAAGAGCACAAGAGAATGTGTAGTGTGTGTGTGTGTGTGTGTGTGTGTGTGTGTGTGTGTGTGTGTGTGTGTGTGTGTGTGTGTGTGTGTGTGTGTGTGTGTGTGCGCGCGCGCGTGCGTAGCTTGTTTAGGGCTTTGCACCGAGGGGAAATGTATGTTTTCTGGTCAAAATTGTTTATAGCTCTGAATATTAATAAATGATTTTCTCTCGGTGATGGAGAATTTGAGGGATTTGTGGTTGTTCAATCATTTTTTATGGTGGTGGGTTAGGTCTAGAAAAAATGAAGGTTGTGTCATCAGCAAAGAGTAGAGGTCTGAGAAGATTAGAAGCAACTGACAGGTAATTTATAACAAAAACAGACAAGGTCTTAGTATACTACCTTGGAGTATTCCCAAGATTAATGGGAGAGTGGGACAAGAGAGGCTATGTTATTGATGACTGTAACAGTGTCTATTGTTGCCAGACGATCGTAAATAGCTCAGAGCAAAGCCTCTTATTCCAATGTGATGAAGTTTAAGTAGGTCGTTATCGTTATTTAAGGAATCAAATACTTTTCTTAGGTCAATAAACCGGCCAATTGGAGATAAGTTTGTGTTGAGTGTTAGGAAAATGAAACTTCCAAACGTTTTCGTGTTTCAACACATTATCAGGGCAATCCAAAAAGATGCATAGAAGTTTGGGATTATATTCCCAACTACACCTGCCTAGACAAAGAACCACAAGGTAAAACGTCAATAGAGGTGAGATGATAATGCGGATATTATTTGGGTAATAACTTACACATCATAAAAGAGAACAACAATGAGAGTGCAGTACAGTATACATTACACAAATAATTTAATAAACCCTATTATTAACTAATACGTATTTGATTATAAAACAACGCATGCGCTTTATGTACCAACACTGTTGTGTTCAGTACATTATATGCATTTTAGATAAAGTATACAATGTATACAGATAAACACACACAAAAACACATGTCACAGTAATTGTTAAATTTTTGCACAGACACAAAACATAAAATTACATAAACGTATACAAAATTATTAAAGAAAATAAAAATTATGCATAAAGAATTAATCATATGGATTATTACCTTTATGTGGAACAAAAATATAAATTTGTTATCCTTATTCACATAACTATAATTATGTTGATGCCACCACTTGTATAATCAAGTGGTAGCACTTCATTATATTCCATTCACCATCACCTTTGATGACAGGTGTTCTGAGATGATAATGATGTGCTGGGAGTTAGGGAGGTGTGCTACCTGGAAGATCCTGGCGAGGCTTAAAGAGGCAGTTGAATGCTGTTTTGGCAAGAGTTCTCTCCCACTGAGACCTTCTATTACAGGGAGCAATGATGGGTTGAAACCTCTCCTCTACTGTATCACCATCGAAGGTCTCTATGGTTTCGTTGGATGCAGATCTCTCCTCCTCAGTGTCATCATCAAAGGTCTCTATGGTTTCATTTGGTCCGGATCTCTCCTCTATAGCATCATCAAAGGTCTCTATGGTTTCGTTGTGTCCGGATCTCTCCTCTATCTCATCATCAATGGTCTCTAGGGTTTCATTTGGTCGGGAACTCTCCTCAATCGCAGCATCAACGGTCTCTATGGTTTCGTTGTGTCCAGATCTCTCCACTATAGCATCATCAAAGGTCGCTATGGTTTCGTTGGGTCCAGGTCCCACTTCTAATTTATCATTTATAAATTTGTTAGGTTCAGGTCTCTCCTCTATCTTACCACCAAAGGTCACAATGGTTTTAATGAACCGAGATCTCTTCTGTCTCTCATCAGAGGTCTCTACGGTTTCCCTGGGTTGAGACCTCATCTGCCTCTCATGTTTAATGGTTTCTATGGTTTCGCTGGGTCCAGATCTCTCCCTACCTATCTCATTATCGAACGTCTCTCTACTTTCACTGGATTGAGAACTCTTGTGTGTCTCATCATCAATTGCCTCTATGATTTTACTGGATTGAGAACTTTCCTGTCTTTTATCATCAAATATTTTCATGATTTTAATGCGTTTACACTTCTTACGTCTCTCATCATCAGAGATCTCTACGCTTTCCTTCGATTGAGACCTCTTTTTTTTCTCATATTTAAAGGTGCCTTTGATTTTACTGGGTTGAGAAGTTTTCTGTTTCTCATATTTAAAGGTCTGTATAGTGTCACTGTCATCAGGAGTCTCCTTTACATGAACATAAATTGTCTCTGTGGTTTCAACGGGTCGTGTATACTTGTCCAAAATGTCTGGGTGACCAAACGCTAGAGAATGATGAGAACTTAAAACATAACGTTTGTCATCAAACAAATATAATCCAAGTTTTGATCCAACACAAGTGCAGTTTTGTTCAGCTTCATTAGGTATTAATCTACTATTAAAATCATTAGAGACTCGACCGAATATGTCTTTTTTAAATTTATCATGAGTTAGTGCTGATTTATAATGAAATGGTAAGTCTTTGGTTCTGTCTGACTGCTGCTCTGATTGCACCATCATGGAAAACATTTTAGGTTTTAATGCCACAACTTCAGAAATGAGTCTTTCACCTGTCACAGATTTCAAACGCCCTGGGACCCCTTTAAAGCTATCATCAAACAATGGGTGATCTTTGGAAAAATTTGAGAAGTCCATGCAAGACTTAAGAGGTTCCGATCCTAGCTCATTATAGACATCTTCACACTCGAGTGTGAAGATATAGCTGCTAGTGTCTGTGTACACCAACTGTGCTCTTTTGCCATAGTGTGCCTTGACCACATTGTACCAAAATTCGTACAGCATTTTGTAGCCATCTGAAGAATATGGAAATGAATATATGTGGGCTGATCAATGAGATGTTTCTTCATACTCTTTGTACAAATCATCCGATCCTGACTTACAGGTGTAACCCATTTTGTACAAGGATTACGAGCAAACTTTAAAAATTTATTTTCATTTATAACGAAATCGTGGCAATCAGAGTATTTGTTTATGTTCATTAATGACTTATCAAAGATTAGACTATTTACATAATTTAAGGCCGAACATTTTTCTTTATCAGTGGTTTCAATCCGTTGATTAATATTAGTATTAAATTTCTCTAAAACTTTCAGCTTGGTGAATTCATACACGGCATGAACACATTCAACTTCCAAGCCAAGTTTCATCAAAAGTTGCAGTAAATCTAAACTAACTAAATAGTTCTTTTGTGGTAGATGTGAGGCCACTAATTTTGTGTTTGACTTCGGTAATTCATAGCTGTTAGACTCAAGAATTCTATTACTGTATTCAGAGATCAATTCTCTCTGAACATTTCTATGGGCGAAAACTAATGGTAGTTCATCTGTTTCCTGCGCTACATGAGGACTTACTTGCTTTGTGTCACAAAGAATCCAATACCCTTTGGTAGACTTACAGGAATGATTTTCTAGTCCCTTTTCTACAAAAAGTTCTTTTTCATCCTCAGGCAATTTATGTATATCGCCTCGGGGCAACTTTTCCATCATACATGTAAAATACAGATTATTGAATTCCAAATATACGATATACTTTCCAACTGCAGAGTTAAACTGTGGATTTAGGTGTATATTGTCTGCTTGTGAATACTGTTTTACTACACTGGTAAAATCCTCTTTCAGATTACCTTGTATGAGATCATATAATTCATAATCGTGAATGGCATCAAATTCAACTTTACTGTTCAAAAGCAAAGCATCCCAGGCAAAGCTAGACAAAGACTCATAATATGCGACATCTAGCTGATAAAGATCAATCAAAGTCTTTCTCCAGCTTGTGAAGACATCACATAATAGACCAGTGTTAACTTTCAAATATAGTTGTAAGTAGTCTCCAAGGCATTTACAACCTCCAAGTTCATAGACACGTTGTGCATGATCATAATCCTCTGAGGATAGCTGGCTATCATTTAAGTGACTGTTAAAAGCTTCAATAGGAGGGAGTTGTTCCTCTTTTAAACAATCAATGTTAGAAACATAGTCATTGCAGAAAAAAAGCTTTTTACTTAACACAATTGTTTTAGCCTTGCTGGAAACTTCATCCATCATCATATGAGTGTACTTTAATGATTTACCATCTTTAACATGCTTCTCTGCCAAGTTGGCTAAGTTACCCTTCAAGAGATATAGGCTATTCACGAGGCAAATATTATTATCAATGCTTACTTTCATCAATTTAAATTCCTGGGTAGACTGAACTAAAATCTCTCTCTGCGGCTCTAAAGCCAATTCTGCGAGAATAATTCCAAAGTCATTTGAAGTATCACATGAAAACATATTAAGAAAACGGTTAGCAACCAAACATTCAAACTTGCATTTAAGGCAATAGGCGGTTAAAAAGTTATCGTACTCTTCATTGTACTTATGATGACGATACTTGTCTTTTGGATTCTTAAAGTCATTCAGGCAAAAACCGCATGTAGTTTGAGCACGATACAGTTTCTGGGATTTGTTTGTCATGTGTACAGGATAAGTGCGCAGCTGAGCCTTTAAGCGCTTCCAAGTCGTTTGCACTTTACTGACAAAGTGATTAACTGCATCAGGACCACAGTAGGAGGATTTGTCTGCAACAGACCCATGTCTGTCTATAATAATATATGAATAAGCCACAGCCCTATGGCTCATCTCTGTCATGCCTTGGGAGTCCGTTTTGTTTAGTAAACACTCAAAGCTATAAAAGCCTACATGAGATGGACTGTATGGGGAATACCGTCTTCTAAATTTTATTGTAGTGTCCGGGGGATGCAACTCTAGAGTTTGTTGAGCATCACATTTTTCTTCATGTATAGAAAACTGTTGCTTATTGTATATCTGCATTAAGCAGATGTGACAATAAATAGGATTTTTCCCCTCTCTCATCTGGTTGCTCTTCATGTTTTTAATATATTGATTAAAGTCCTTGATAAGAGCCACGTGTTTGTCTTCTAATAACAATAGTGGAACAATTTTATCCCTATAGGCAGCATGACCTTTCCTAGCCAAACTGATACTATATTTACCACTGCTTTTGACAAGTAAATATATAAATATACTGACTTTATTTAAGGTTTCAATTTTAGAGAGATTTTCCCATGATAAAGGCAAATCTAAGTTATCAGTCTTTATATATTTTCTACACCTGCTTTCTATTTTAATTATGGTCCGAACAACGCCCAAGTTCTTGCCACTAGAGAGACACAAATATGCACAAATGCACTGGATTAAGCATGACGAACTGGCACTTTTAGGATTTAAAATACATTGTTTGCCTCTAATAGTTGGATAAGGGACATATGTTCCTAAGCGAATAGGATGTTGAACAACCATAAAATTCATATGAAAGCTAGTGACACCCTGCACTGTGATTCCAGACACTTCAACTTCAGAGAGCTGCTTCTCCAGTCCAGTAGCTATAACATTTATCCATGATTTGACGAGATCAGTAATGTCTTCTAAAGTCACATCACGAATATTGATTTTGATGTTGAAATCATGCACAATGGGCTCTCCTTCGGCACTGTTTCCTTTAAGTTGTACATAAACTTCAGGAAAGATGCGTAACATAGGTGGAAACCGCCCCTGATAACTATTATATACATTTGAGATGTACTTTATGAAAAATATTTGGTAGTTGCATATGTATGATAATGGGTCTATTTCAACATTTTTAGGAATTCTGAAACTATGGCGTATGTATGATCCTTGAAAATGATGTTGAACTTGGATTAATTCTGGCTCTTGGTTTGTTTCAAGTGAGAGTGGGGTAGAGTGGTCACTTTCATCGGAAAGTTGATGCTCATTCTCACTTGGAGATGGAGAGGTGGTGATGTTATTGTCTTGGTACCCACGTGTGCTCACTGGTGGCTCGCTGCTGGATCTCTTCATCCTTCTCATTATGGCCTTAAGTCGTGTGTCTCTATCCTCATTGTCTATAAAAAAATTATATATTCAAATACCTTTGTAAAAAAATCATGGTGTACCGTAGTAGTCTTAGTAGTAATGAAACCATAGCGAGGAATTTTTAATTTTGGCAAATAACTTGCTGGGGTGTCACCTGCTAGACCAAAATTTGTGTCATAGAAAGTCGTACTTAAGGTGATATGTCAATTAAGTGTTAGTAATGTGTTTGACAGTGTTGGACATTAGTTCTTAGATCCGCCTCTAGATGTTATTCTTTGCAAATTCATTAAACAGTAGATTTATTAAATTTACAACCATGTATTTTAGATGCATTAAGAGGAAAAGACAGTTGAGGGTTGTAGCTCCTGTCTCCCACCTATGTTCTCCACTGTATTTTCATAAGTATTCATCCAATCTGTTACGAACCCGGATCCAGCGTCCGAGCACGGAGCAGTAACGACCACGCCATCTGTGGGTCAGCTCCCGAAACCCCCGCCAAACGGACAACGACACCTGGTGAGGACAAGGTGTACCAGCCACAAGGGCCAGTTTCCAGTCCTGTGCAGCTCACAACACAGCCGCTCCTGACCTCTGGTGAGGTGGTGCTCCGACGACAGCGCCATCTATGGACTGGATACGTCAGGTGTTTGTGCCCGAGCCCGTAAGTGAGGTGTTTTAGTGTCCCAGTCATTGATGACGTGTCTGCTTACAGAGTCGACCTGGGACCGCTGTGTTGAAGGTTGAGTCAGTCTACCCGAGGCAGCCAGTCTCCATACCTTGAACTCTGCTGCAGCTGTTGTGAAGTCGTTCCCCCCCCGGAAGAACACTGTGGTGTGTTAGCCTGCCAGTGGAGTGGCAGTAAAAGGATTTACCCGGGACCGACTGTTGGAGACGATCATCCACTGGGGTACTGAAGACAGTAGAGTGATTTGTGGTGTCACACGAGGCTCCTGTCTAGGGCGTTCCCCTTTTATCGTTCGTGGAGTGGCCGTACCAGCCTTGTTGGCTCAGAACCTGCCAGCAGACCAGCTGGACGTGTGGTTGACGGCCTCCACGGCGGTGTCCCCCAGTGGACCCGTGTTTTGGCTGACCTGTGGCCAGGGTAGGCTCAACTTCTTTGGAGAATTCGTTGTGAGGCCACGAAGAAAGCACCAAGGACTCGGCACCGAGAGTTATGGCACCAGCGTCTTCAGCAGAAGACATCGATTGTGGATTAATCCCCTTGTCTGGTGTTAATACCCCTCCCCCTTGTGCACTCTTTTATCTTTATATTTAATCGGTGATGGTAATAATTATAATATTAAGTTCTTAACTTTCTTTCCCTACTCCCTTTTAAGTTACTTGCATCACGGATCTCATCCCTTGATAGCCACTACTGGCTTGGGAACGGATACATATATCTTCCTCTAACAACATCAGAGTAAGAACCCCGTTGCGTCCCGAGAGGGCCGTAACACAATCTTAAAATAAATATTTATTTAAAAATAGTTACCCGTGTTGATTTTGTCCCCCCCCCCCCCCCGCCCTCCCATCATTGTTTTCTTGTGTATTTTCGTTATTAGCTTAATCCAAATAAAATTAAAATATAGTTAAAAAGACAGGAAATAAAAGTAGCCATAAGCTCTTGATACTCTCGTTGCAAGATATTTATCAAGAAACTGTCTCTCAATTCCCACAGAAACAAGCAACACTTAGTGGGCCAGCCCACTAAGCTTAGTGGGCCAGCCCACTAAGCATTCCTGTGCAGCTTACGGGCTGCACAGGAATATCCCTGCAAAAAAATAAAAAATAAAAATCCCACAAGCACAATTAGGTAAGCATAATTAAGTACACATGCTTCCCCTCATCCACCCCTGCTCACAACAGGTACAACAGGGGTTGTACCTGTTGGTACAACTCCTTTCTCCCTCCCTCTTCCTCCATTCTTCCCCTTCCTTACTCCTCCTACCATTCTCCCTTCCATTTTATCCTACTTCCTCCCTACCCTACCCCGTCTCCTCCCTTCTCGTTCCTTACTTCTCCCTCTTTCTTCTCTGCCTACAGTCCCTCCACACTGAGTCCACCATCCAGCCTTTTACACATCCTCCTTCAGACTGTCTCCACCTAGCTCCGCTCCCTCACTGCGATCCTCCATCCCCCTTCCTGCACACATACCTTCCTTGCTCACCTACCTCCCACTCTTTCCCCTCCAACTTGCCCATGCCTTGTTTCTCCCCTCCCTCCCCAAACCCAATAAGAACACATCTTCTTGAGATGATTTGATTTTGATTTCACATACACATACAAACATATTCTAACTCATTTACTTAAGCATATGCGTAACTTCTTTATATGTTCTCAACATATTCTGTATTTCTTTAGAACTAATTTATAATCTACTATATGTAATATCACTATCAGTTAACAAATTAAGCAACTTTACTAAGACATTTGCATGCACGCACAGGAGGGGGCGAGGGATGCTAGGTGGAGGTGACTGAAGGAGGAAGTGTCGAAAGCTGGATGGAGAACTTTAAGATAAGGGAATCTGAATCTAGGTAGAGAAGGAAGAGGTTAGAATAGAGGATTGGGAAGGAAGTTGAAGGACGTTGTAATAAGGGAGTTGTGACTAGAGGTTGATGATGTGGAACGTGGGTACTTACCTAATTATGCTTGCAGAATTGAGAGACTGCTTCCTTGAACTATGTCTTACAACGAGAGGATGAGGAACACCATGAACTACATTTATTCCATGTCTCAGTAACTAATTTAATTATAATTTTAATTGAGTAAATAATAACAAAAATACATGAGAGCTATGATGGGGAGGGGGGGGGGGGGGACAGGAGCTACAGCCACAGATCTAGCTTTAGTCCTTCTTCCTCGTCATGTGTGTAACTATTTTAAATGTCATTAAAATTGGATGGACATATGAAAATACTGTGGTGTAAGGCAGGGATGAGTGATGCAGCCTAAACCCACATCCAAAATTACGAAAAACGTCGTCTAAAAACGACCATTTTAAATTTCAAAAAATTACGATGCCTATTAAAGAAACTACAACGAGTAACGTGTAGTTCAAGTATGTGTATTGAGATAGTAAGATACATCTCTTAAAGGATAGAGTAACTTAGACTATTTCTACCCTCCAAATAATATTTGCAAGGTGAGCCCAAGAACTAACCCTCATTTTCATCCACATGACTGGCACTTATTTGACATATCACGTTAAGCACAACTTGCTACGACACAAATTTTGGTATAAAACGAGTGACACCCCAGCGAGGAATTTGTCTAAACCAAAAATTCCTCGCTGGGGTGTTGTTACCCTTACTTATATTAATTAAGTTTATTGATTGGTTAACGACAAGATGTGTTGTACAGGAGTTAAAAAATAAATTATATTATAGAGCGGGGATCCCAGCGTTGCATGGGTCTGTCTCCCATCTGTCATCTTACCATTCATCTATTTATCTATCCATTCACCTATCTATCCCAAAATCTATTTTTCTATCAATCCACCCATCCATCAATATATCCTTCATTCTATCTGTCCATCTATCTAAGCATGCATCTATTCATCCATCAATCTATCCATCTATCCACCCTTCCATCTATCTATCCATCGATCAATCTATCCGTCTATTCACCCTTCCATCCATCCATCTATCCGTCCATATATACAGCGATCCATCTTTCAATTTATCATTCTATCCATCCATTTGTGCAACCGTCTATCCATCAATATATATCCATCCATCTATTAATCTATCTGCCCAATCAATTACTAATCTTTCTATCCATATATATCTATCCATTCATCTACCTATCCATCTACTCATCTATTTATCTATCCAACCATTTAATCATCTACCCACCCACCTATCCATCTGTCTACCTACCCATCTATTGTCTTGGTTGTAAGCTATGAAGCTGTGGAAGAATGGTTGGTTTTATGCGACTACGGGCAAGTTATTGACAGCAGGAAAATTCTGGTAATTTTACCAAGATCAGTGAATAGTGGTGCATATTACTGTACGAAATTGGGTTGAAAAAATTAGTTTGTAATTATTGAACTGTGTAGATGGCGAGCAGTGCCAAAAATCATCATGGAGGGTCAGAATGCTATTCCTATTTTTAATTCTAGTGACCCCGATCAGCCTATGTCTATCCTGTACCCCAGACCATTCACTCTGCCAATTTGGGTGAAGCTAGACCAAAGCGTCTGACCTTCAACTTTGAACACATAGACAGAAATTATATTTTATTTATTCATTAAATTTGTTAAAAACAAAAACAAAACAAAAATGTAAACTAGGTTTATTTTGTGTTCAATGAGTGTGTGCGTGGGAGTGTGCATGCGTAGCCCGTCCTTCTAAGGTATCTCAACGTCAAGAATCTGTCGTACTAAAGTGCTCTCTCCTAACCTGACCGGGGCTCTTGGAGACTCGAACCGTGGACCCCACGTGTGTAAGGCCGAAGCTCTATCGACCAAGGTATTGAGTAAGTCCCCCATGGTGTAGTGGTTAAGACCCTCGCCTGGCGTTTCGCGAGCGCTTTGTCCAGGGTTCGTATCGTGGCCGGGAAGGATTTACTGGACGTCAATCCTTAACTATAACCTCTGTTTACCCAACAGTAAAAATATTGTTAAATCTGGTACCTGGTAAATATTGTTAAACTTTGTTATTGGGTACCTGGTTATTAAACGATTGGGAGGAGTCGTATTCCGGGGAACATGGGATTAAAGACTTGCCTGAAACGCTGCACGTGCTAGTGGCTGTATGTAAGAACTCTTTTATAACAAAAAAACTAATAGAGGACCCAAAACAGAAAACGGGAGAGTATGTCATTTTCGAGAGCGACTACCATTTCCTAGTACGACGTAGAGTATGCATAAAAATGCGATGCTTGTCGGAAAATCCGACACCATATAATATCATACAGACAGATAAGAGCTGTGTTGTATAAACAAGTTACCCATAGAAAACGTAACTTGTAGTGGAATTACCGTCTATAGAAAACGGGATATCATCACCACATACTATTATAATTCACCACCTATTATGGTGGGAATTATTCTTAAATACATTAGTCTTTGGACTTTACCATCATAAAACATCTTATATAAATTAACTTAATTATCAAGTTAAAGTAGAGTAAATGTGACCCTTCTATCACTTTCTGAAATCTGGACAAAGTAGGCCAGGCGTCAGGCAGGAAGGAGGCAGCATTGTTGTGTCACCTCCGAGACGTGTGGAGCAAATACGGCTCCTATCATATCTGGACAATGTCGGCCAGTAACGTCAATAGTATGGAGTGTTAAACAGCCATTGTTATTACGAGACCAGAGGCTCACACGGGAGCAAATTCGGCTCCTGTTAATTTTACTTGGACGTAGTGTTATGGAAACCAAAGGTACCATCTCCAACACGATGTCTACAATTCAAGTTAAGTGTTCTTTCCGAAACCCATGTATCTTTCATTTATGGCCATTAATGTCATTATATAGGGTGACCCGGTTAGAGCACGTGGAAGCCTCAAACTAAAGGTAATTAAGCCAGGTCTTTATTGTTCCATGTACTGTATAGTGTTTTCTCTGATATAGCTTGTCATATATAGGATTCTGGCTTCACAGCTAGCGCACTTTTGACAGGTCAAGATGAGGATGCAAGACTTTGTGCACCAGTTACTGGGTGATGGAAGCTACCTCAAAGAGGATAATTTGGTGTCTACACCCTAGTTATACCTGGTGGACTAACCTGCTGTACTATAAGATAAGGAACCTCTTCAATGTTTAATAGTATGTAGTCTATTACTGTAGTTTGATTGGCTGCATATATATAATTTAATAAACCCCCCCTAATGTGTAGAGGATCGATTTGTGAGATTATGAGATTATTGCAGAAATACAGTCCACTTAACATTATACAAATTGCTATCGAAGTATATAAATTAACGTAAATATAAATTCATATAAATTAAATAAATATAAATCTCACAGGTCGGTTCCCACATTATTTGGACCTTCGGAACCGGAATATTCGGTCCTTTGAACCCACATTTGGTCATCTTAGTACCGGATGAACCAGTTAACCAGTGGATTCATTAAATATACTAGTGCAGTGTGATTTAAACAAAGCCAGCAGTCATGACGGCAGCGTAGCCTCGAGGGAGCTCAGGAGCCTCCCTCAGCCCAGTTCAGCTTCGTCAGCGGTTTCATGCACACCCACAGATATTTGGTGGCGTGTTATTTCGTGAAATGACAGCGCTAATATAGAAGCCAGCCAAATTAGTGGCTGGGGTCTTCGTGAGATTGTTCACGGATTTCGTGGTGTTACATTTCGCGAGAGATTATCTACGAATTTTGTGGAGTTTATTTCGCGAGGTCACTAATAATATTTAATACTTCTAGATAATATTAGAAGTTTCATAGAGGCTAATTAAGAGGCTATTATCAATAATTGTGTATATTATTTCTCCAAATAGAGAATCATTTAATATATATTGCACTAGTGATCACAGTATATTTACTAATTGCCAACCCACAACAGGGTAGGATATGACTAGTTGAACTATTATCGTTCATCCTAGTCCCATTATTACCATAGTCAGTTGTACTATATTGATTAACCTAGCACCATTAATGAATGGTCCAGACCCTATTTTGGGTGTAATTTTTATCAACTCGAGTTGAGTTGTATATATAATAATTTACTTATGATCATTACACCTTTGAGTGATTAATTAGTGTCTCTACCATCCTAGGGTGATATAGAAGAGCTAACCTAAAGGTACTTCCAGTGACACTGGTTTATCACTCAAATCATTAGTGTGTATGATTGTATATATATAATGTGTATTAATTTTAAGTGCTAACCTCTAGTAGAAGTAGGATTATTGCCTAGTGAGTGCAGAATTTACCCTAGGCTATCATTAGTGTTTGTTCAGTATTATGAGCAGCCCAAGTACAAGCCCCACAAGGCTTCACCAACTAGCCAGTATGGATAATGCAGGGAGAATGAAAAGAACCCTTGCAGGTCTTAAAGGCCACTTAACAAGACAGATCAAGAAATGTGAAGATTTGTCACAACAATCTCAAGTTGATTATGCTGACCTGGAAAGCTATTATCAAGCAGCTGCAGGTAAATTTGAGCAAATCAAATGCCAAATGGCTGTCCTTGTGGGGACAGACTACTACCATCAATTCATTGGTAGCCCTACTAAATATCAGGGTATAACCATGTTAAACTCTGCAGGAGGTAAATTACTCTCAGGCCCAGTATCAAGCCTGAGGAGACCTATGCCTGCAGATAAACAATACCAATAGACACTAAATTTGTCAGCTGATTATATTTCTCCAGTAGCATTATACTAAGGAGATTACAGCTGACTATGCCAACAGAGGTTGATGTTAGTATCATCATTTAAAGCTGAAGATGTGTTCATGAGGCCTCAGTGGCAAATCAGTGAACAGTAGCCTAAAACAGCTACAAGTCACTGCGACCAATGTCACTGAACCCACTGCAGTCTCAGAACCATACTTTACTTTAATGATGAGCTATTCAATCTTCTGAATCAATTAACTAAATTAAACCCCAATAAATCTGATGACTGATTTGATACATTTATTATTTAATCAAGATGTATTCCATGGGCCTCAGTGTTTATATATCAGTGACCAGTTACCTGAAGAAACTTCAAGTTATATCTAATGTCACTGATATCACTGCAGTCCCTGAATCATACTTGACTGTAGTACTTGATCACATCCAGTCTTCTGGGTTAAATAATATGTAATTAGGCTTGAATATTAGCCTTTCAAGAGTTGACAGGGAAATGAAATCGCATTAGACTTCTAACCCCTGCAACTCTAGTACGGGACATCCGTCCTGTACGAACACACACAAACGTGTGATTACTAACTACTAACATCAAATTAATCTAATAATTCGAAGGAGGAGTATCGGTGTTCGTCTGTTCTAAATAGGACTTCGACCCGTGAGCAGCCCCCTGGGGAATTATGTCGGAAAATCCGACACCATATAATATCATACAGACAGATAAGAGCTGTGTTGTATAAACAAGTTACCCATAGAAAACGTAACTTGTAGTGGAATTACCGTCTATAGAAAACGGGATATCATCACCACATACTATTATAATTCACCACCTATTATGGTGGGAATTATTCTTAAATACATTAGTCTTTGGACTTTACCATCATAAAACATCTTATATAAATTAACTTAATTATCAAGTTAAAGTAGAGTAAATGTGACCCTTCTATCACTTTCTGAAATCTGGACAAAGTAGGCCAGGCGTCAGGCAGGAAGGAGGCAGCATTGTTGTGTCACCTCCGAGACGTGTGGAGCAAATACGGCTCCTATCATATCTGGACAATGTCGGCCAGTAACGTCAATAGTATGGAGTGTTAAACAGCCATTGTTATTACGAGACCAGAGGCTCACACGGGAGCAAATTCGGCTCCTGTTAATTTTACTTGGACGTAGTGTTATGGAAACCAAAGGTACCATCTCCAACACGATGTCTACAATTCAAGTTAAGTGTTCTTTCCGAAACCCATGTATCTTTCATTTATGGCCATTAATGTCATTATATAGGGTGACCCGGTTAGAGCACGTGGAAGCCTCAAACTAAAGGTAATTAAGCCAGGTCTTTATTGTTCCATGTACTGTATAGTGTTTTCTCTGATATAGCTTGTCATATATAGGATTCTGGCTTCACAGCTAGCGCACTTTTGACAGGTCAAGATGAGGATGCAAGACTTTGTGCACCAGTTACTGGGTGATGGAAGCTACCTCAAAGAGGATAATTTGGTGTCTACACCCTAGTTATACCTGGTGGACTAACCTGCTGTACTATAAGATAAGGAACCTCTTCAATGTTTAATAGTATGTAGTCTATTACTGTAGTTTGATTGGCTGCATATATATAATTTAATAAACCCCCCCTAATGTGTAGAGGATCGATTTGTGAGATTGAGATTATTGCAGAAATACAGTCCACTTATCATTATACAAATTGCTATCGAAGTATATAAATTAACGTAAATATAAATTCATATAAATTAAATAAATATAAATCTCACAGGTCGGTTCCCACAATGCTCTATTAGGAGGACGGGTTGATGTGCGTGCGCAGCCTGTCTTCCTAAGGTGTCCTAATGTCAAGAAACTGTCGTACTAAAGTCCAATCTCCTAACCTACCAGAAGACTCAAAACAGAAAACAAAACAGTATGTACATTTCGCGAGCCGCTACCATTTTCTAGTACGACAATTTTTGGCCTTACGAAAGAATGTATCAAACCACGACGTTGTATTAAGACAGGCTGGTGTGTGTGTGTAATTACTTAAGGGTTTTGGCCTCCACCGCCTTCTCACCTAACTTGTTCCAACCGTCTACCATTCTGTTTACAAAAGTGAATTTTCTTATATTTCTTCGGCATATTTTTTTTTAGTTAGTTTAAATCTATGACCTCTTGTTCTCGAAGTTCCAGGTCTAAGGGGTATGTGTGCGCGTGCGCGCGCGTGTGTGTATTCACCTAGTTGTGCTTGTGGGGGTTGAGCTCTGCTCTTTCGGCCCGCCTCTCAACTGTTTACTAACTACTTTTGTGTGTGTGTGTGTGTGTGTGAACTGTACTTACGTGCAAGGAGCGTCTCTGCAGGAAGCGTTGGTTTGAGGGTGAATGATCGTTTCAACGAAGAATGTTTGCCAGAACCTGTTGGGGAAGGAGAGTGCATGTTATTCCTACTTACACCTGCCCCATCACACTTTCCTCCATTTCCTAAATAATATATATATATATATATATATATATATATATATATATATATATATATATATATATATATATATATATGAATGAAAACTCACACCCCAGAAGTGACTCGAACCCATACTCCCAGGAGCAACGCAACTGGTAACTACAGGGCGCCTTAATCCACTTGACCATCACGGCCGTCAAAAGGAAGTGATAGCCAAGGCTATTTGAGCCACTTCCCCGACGGCAACTCGGATGGTAATCTTGGGCATAGCATTTCACTAAATCACCTCATTCTTTGGGGCACACGTGAGGAACACAAATGCGAACAAGCCTGAATGGTCCCCAGGACTATATATACCATTCAGGCTTGTTCACATTTGTGTTCCTCACGTGTGCCCCAAAGAATGAGGTGATTTGGTGAAATGCTATGCCCAAGATTACCATCTGAGTTGCCGTCGGGGAAGTGGCTCAAATAGCCTTGGCTATCACTTCCTTTTGACGGCCGTGATGGTCAAGTGGATTAAGGCGCCCTGTAGTTACCAGTTGCATTGCTCCTGGGAGTATGGGTTCGAGTCACTTCTGGGGTGTGAGTTTTCATTCGCATATAGTCCTGGGGACCATTCAGGCTTGTTCGCATATATATACATATATATATATATATATATATATATATATATATATATATATATATATATATATATATGTGTGTGTGTGTGTGTGTGTGTGTGTGTGTGTGTGTGTGTGTGTATCACGAAAATAAACACGTGATTAAAAATGTGACAGTGTCAGACCACGGAGGAAAATTGATACAGGAACTGAGCATAAATAGGTAGGAGAGAATGGTGGAGTGAGGTGAGGTACAATACGTGGACACTGCAGAGGGCCTATTGGCTCATGCAATGCAGCAACCACACAGGCCCACACATGCATAATTATAGCATAAAATAGTAAATATTTACAATGAATTAGTGAGACAAATGTGTTCCAATGATCCTACTTAAATCGCCCTTTAATTGATCTATTAAAAATATTTTAAATATAAATTAAATAAATATAAAATTGATATAACTTAGATCCATATATATATATATATATATATATATATATATATATATATATATATATATATATATATGTATATCACGAAAATAAACACGTGATTTAAAAATGTGACAGTGTCAGACCACGGAGGAAATTAGAAATATATATATATATTTCATTATATATATACTCGGCGCCTGGGGTAAAAGTGCTACCAGTTTTTTGAAGGAACTGGGTTCTAGGCTCATTGAAACAACAAGGGACCCAAGAGCTGCAAGCTTTCTTTTCCAGCGCCTCAGTGTGGCGATACAGAGGGGAAATGCGCACTGCATCCAGGGTTCCTGCCCGCCATCTGAGGAGCTGGAGGAACTCGACAACCTATGACAATCATCTTTGTAACCCATATGTAACTCCTTTTTTGTAACAAAGTTCAAATAAAGTAAATATATATATATATATATATATATATATATATATATATATATATATATATATATATATATATATATATATATAATATATATATTTCTAATTCAAATTTTTGAAAAACAAAATTAACAAAACTTAAAAAATTGTTGATGTGAATTGTAAAAAATTTCAAAGCCATTAATACTATCAGCGTTTCTTGCATATTTTAACATAAGAACAGATGACACTGTAGAAGGCCTCCTATACATATCTCCCAAACTCACTCATATATATGTATAATCTGCAACCCATCCTCCGTATTGACTGTACGTTAAATACTTAGGGTATTAAGTACACTCACTGTCATACATAGTACATAATTGCACTTATGGGGATGTTATATTTACCTCTCCAATAATTTTCCTCGTTTTCTGTTAAGTCACTCAGAATTTTAAGATAAAGTTTTCAAGATTAATTTTCAAATACACAAGTTTTAAATATCAGGAATTTCTTTTTCAGTTTTATTAAATAATAGAGATTTTATACAAATTTTGAAAATATCCTGAGTGACTTTATAATTTATTGAAATATTTTAGTTTTGTTTTATTTGTTTTATAAAACTGTAATATCAATATAGCTATAGGTTAAATAGTAATTGTAATTAAGAAGCAATAAAATGCTTATCTTCAAAATCTAAGAAGGTTTGGTTAGGTTAGGTCGTGGGTTTCTATGCAACTTTTCAGGTAAACTCAACTATTCACAATATATTTGACAGTACGGTTTAATACTAAATAAAAATAGTTACAATTCCTGACTGCTAGGAATAGTACATAATTACACTTACTTGTGCTGTTACATTTACCTCCCCATTTTTGGAGGACGGGCTTCCATTTTATAGTACGACAATTTTTGGCTTTATGTAACACATTGGAACGAAAAGCGACGTACTTTGTAGGACAGTTTGAGGGAACACCCCTAACGTACAGAGTACCATAACCATCTCACCAGCGATAGCCTCGCAGTTTTATAGGGGTACAACCTCTGGTAGTGTTGAAAGAAGTGTTGACATAACTGGTAGTCTTAGTCTGGTATTGTTGATATAACATTAAAATAGGATGAAAGACGTTTAAAAAAAAAATCGGATTTCTTTTAATGTTAAGATTCAGATGTTTGCATAAAAACTCACTCTGTTCTATGTAGAGTTGACGACATCCTTACCCTTCCTCGTCAACTCATCGCTCTGACACGTGAAAATGTAAAGGAAGTTCCACACATCACTCACAGTGGATAATCAAATAGCTCATAGGATAATCAAACAATTGTTACAGGTGTACATATATGAGGCATTTACAAAGTTATAGTAAAAACACATCATAACAGAGAACAACATTGATGAGACTGCAGTACAGTATACATTACACAAATGATTTAATAAACCCCATTATTAGCTTATGCACATTTGATTATAAAACATTACAAGTGCGTTATGTACCAAAACTGTTATGAACAGTACCTTGTATGTATTTTAGTTAAAAGTATACCATATACACAGATAAACACAGAAAAATAAATTTCATAAATTAAACAATTACTGACATACACAAAACACATAAAATTACATAAATATATACAAAATTATTACATAAAAATATTGCATAAAGAATTAATCATTTGGATTATTACTGTTAAGTGGAATAATAATAGGAGTTTATTATCTTTAGTCACATAACTATAATTAGGTTGATGGCCCAGTATAATGAAGTGGCATGACGTTTGGTGACAGGTGTTCTGAGATGATAATGATGTGCTGGGAGTTAGGGAGGTGTGCTACCTGGAAGATCCTGGCGAGGCTTAAAGAGGCAGTTGAATGCTGTTTTGGCAAGAGTTCTCTCCCACTGAGACCTTGTATTACAGGGAGCAATGATGGGTTGAAACCTTTCCTCTACTGTATCACCATCAAAGGTCTCTAAGGTTTTGTTGGGTACAGATCTCTCCTCAATCTCATCATCAACGGTCTCTATGGTTTCGTTGGGTCCAGATCTCTCCTCTATCTCACCATCAAAGGTCTCTTTGGTTTCGTTGGGTCCAGATCTCTCCTCTATCTAAGGTCTTTATGCTTTCCTTCGATTGAGACCTCTTTCTTCTCTCATATTTAAAGGTGCCTTTGATTTTACTGGGTTGAGAAGTTTTCTGTTTCTCATATTTAAAGGTCTGTATAGTGTCACTGTCATCAGGAGTCTCCTTTACATGAACATAAATTGTCTCTGTGGTTTCAATGGGTCGTGTATACTTGTCCAAAATGTCTGGGTGACCAAACGCTAGAGAATGATGAGGACTTAAAACATAACGTTTGTCATCAAACAAATATAATTCCAAGTTTTGATCCATCAGAAGTGCAGTTTTGTTCAGCTTCATTAGGTATTAATCTACTTTTAAAATCATTAGAGACTCGACCGAATATGTCTTTTTTTAAATTTATCATGAGTTAGTGCTGATTTATAATGAAATGGTAAGTCTTTGGTTCTGTCTGACTGCTGCTCTGATTGCACCATCATGGAAAACATTTTAGGTTTTAATGCCACAACTTCAGAAATGAGTCTTTCATCTGTCACAGATTTCAAACGCCCTGGGACCCCTTTAAAACTGTCATCAAACAGTGGGTGATCTTTGGAAAATTTTGAGTAGTCCATGCAAGACTTGAGAGGTTCCGATCCTAGCTCATTATAGACATCTTCACACTCGAGTGTGAAGATATAGCTGCTAGTGTCTGTATGCACCAACTGTGCTCTTTTGCCATAGTGTGCCTTGACCACATTGTACCAAAATTCATACAGCATTTTTGAAGCCGTCTGAAGAATATGGAAATGAATATATGTGGGCTGATCAATGAGATGTTTCTTCATACTCTTTGTACAAATCATCCGATCCTGACTTACAGGTGTAACCCATTTTGTACAAGGATTACGAGCAAACTTTAAAAATTTGTTTTCATTTGTAACGAAATCGTGGCAATCAGAGTATTTGTTTATGTTCATTAATGACTTATCAAAGACTAGACTATTTACATAATTTAAGGCCGAACATTTTTCTTTATCAGTGGCTTCAATCGATCAATCTATCCGTCTATTCACCTTTCCATCTATCCATCGATCAAACCAGGTATCCATCCATCTATCCGTCCATATATACAGCGATCCATCTTTCAATTTATCGTTCTATCCATCCATTTGTGCAACCGTCTATCCATCAATATATATCCATCCATCCAACCAACCCCAATGCAGGTCACACAAAACGACCTAAAAAGCCCACAAATCGAAGAGCAAGGAGCTGGCAAACCAGGTGAGCTCTCCCACCACCCCCCCATCAAAGGAAAGATCCTTAAAAGGGCCGGCACAAGCCACAGCAAGCATGGGCTGTCTGCAGAGTGAGCACAGCACCGACTAGCAGAAGACGATGAACTGGCCACAGGAGGCACATGTGACTGAATTTGGCTCCACCAAAGGCCTACCCCGACTTACGGTGAAGCTCCAGCCATACTCAACCATCTCCAGGAATGAAAACGAAAATCACGTGAATACAACATCCTTAGGAAAGAGGAGAGGCATATCAAAAATGATGCCGTCCAAAGGATGATTGTCTGCTAATCATGAAGACTCTGGAACCTCCAGAAAGATGGTTCTGCCAGGCCTAACAGCACATGGAAATGAACCGGGGAGGGGGGAGGGAACTACAAACACAGCAAAATCATACAAGGAAGAGAGGATACAAGAACATCTTCCCCTGAAGCAAAAGGCTCACATCCGAAGGGATGAAGACCCAATCGGGATTCAAGAAAACACAAGGTCCATTATCTGACAACCCCAAAGCCCGAAACCAAATACGATGGTCAGGGAGCAGAGCTGGCACCCACATCCACTGCCTGGGATACAAAAGCGGGGCCCAAGGGAGAGGCTGGATGGAAGAAAAACCCCAAAGCCCCAATGGGACCAGCCGGCTCAACAGCTTCTACACCCTAATTAGAGAGATAGTTGAGCCACATCTCACACATCCCTGCCCGAACTGGGAAACCCTTGGACGTTACGAGGCCAGAGGCTGAGGGATAAATCAGAAGTAGGGCAAACCTCACCAAAACGGAAAGAAAAGGGTGTGGACAGCTCCAGGGCATCCAAACAGGCACATAACCCAGACTGCTGAAGGTGGGCAAAACGAATCCGGACAGTGGAAGCTGCCTGATACTCTTGAATATTACCATTAGAGTTCAACAAAGAGCTAAGCCAACACGGCTTGGGTCACATGGCTCTGAGGGCCGACCTCAGTGTGCCATATGTACAAGCACTCGAGTCACCAGTGTGCCATATGTTCAGGCACTCTAGCCACCAGTACGCCCCAACCAGCCAACACTCGTTCCTGACCTGGGCAAAGAGTTCGTTCGGCGGGTTGTGACAGGCTTCGGTCTCCTTGAACTCAGCAATGGTCTGTATTGGTTCGCCGATTATCTGGATGCCTTTCCCGGTGAGGTGGCAGAGGGTCACCTGGTCCCTGCACCTCTGTGAGAAGGGCCAAGTTTAGGGCGAATACAACTCTACGACTGATGCAGTCTAGTAGCTGGGAGACATTTCACCATCAGGGAGCCACATGGGACTTTCCCCTCCCCCGACAAAAATACAAACATCTTTGTACAAAAATATGGTGAACAATAAGTTTATTAATTTGTTGATGACAAAAAGTGTTGTACATGACTTAAAATAAATTATCAACTTTGTAACACATAAAATGATAAAATATGTTAAGTTTTTGTTTAATTGTGTGTGTAATTACCTAAGTGTAGTTACAGGATGAGAGCTACGCTCGTGGTGTCCCGTCTACCCAGCACATACACACTATGTGTGTGTGTGTTCACCTAGTTGTGCTTGCAGGGGTTGAGCTCTGGCTCTTTCGGCCCGCCTCTTACTGTCAATCAACTTTTTTTTCACCCCCTTCCCAGGAAGCAGCCTGTAACAGCTGTCTAACTCCCAGGTACCTATTTGCTGCTAGAGGAACAGGAGAATCAGGGTGAAAGAACCTATGTCCATTTGTTTCCGCCATCGCCGGGGATCGATCCTCGGTCCCTAGGATTATGAACCCCAAGCGCTGTCCACTCAACTACCAGGCCCTCTTTTATATATATATATATATATATATATATATATATATATATATATATATATATTGTGACAATAATCTCTTTCAAGAGAGATTGAGCCTGCTCTTCTCTACATAAAGTTACTTATATATACAACAATAAGATGCTACCTTCAAGATACGTCTACCAGTAGCACAAAACGTTTTGACCAGGAGGCAAACGTACCCAAAACTCGCCCCTACTCCACACTCCCTCCATGCCGGCTCCGTCATCAACCAGCAAACTACCATTCCCAGCCTGCCTGCTTCTGATTGGTGACCCGCCGACTGCACACCTGCACCTCTGCACCTCAGCGCCCTCTACTTAGTCGATGTCTGGGCTTGAACCAGTCATTGAAGTTAGAATATCTTGTGCTCTCAAACTGCAAACAACTAACTGATATACGCTCTTTCTATCAGGTAGATGTTTCTCAGTTAGCGCTTTATTCTCAGCACCTGTTTAATCACTTTTCTGTCTTTATATTATAGAGTAACGTCATTCCTGTTCTTAATTTTTATGTTATATTTTTTTACTTTGTTTGCACTGTACATAGCCAAGGGCTTCTTTTGTTCATAATTTGTTTTCAATATTAATTAAAGTTTCATTGTTCATACTGTGTGTTTTGCATGTCTTCCCTTAATTTACCATAGACAACAGCCAATCAGTCTATCTTTTTTTTGTAAATGTGACTAGGCATTGACACCAGCCATTAGGAGGACTGCCGAACATCTACACTTTCCCGTCACAATATATATATGTGTTCACCTAATTGTGTTTTGCGGGGGTTGAGCTTTGCTCTTTCGGCCCACCTCTCAACTGTCAATCAACTGTTTACTACTTTTTTTCTTCACACCCCAGGAAGCAGCCCGTAACAGGTAACTAACTCCCAGGTACTTATTTACTGCTAGGTAACAGGGGCATTCAGGGTGAAAGAAACTTTGCCCATTTGTTTCTGCCTCGTGCAAGAATCGAACCCGCGCCACAGAATTAAGAGTCCTGCGCGCTATCCATCAGGCTACGAGGCCCCCGTGTATGTGTGTACTCACCTATTTGTGCTTGCGGGGGTTGAGTTTTGGCTCTTTGGTCCCGCCTCTCAACTGTCAATCAACTGGTGTACAGATTCCTGAGCCTACTGGGCTCTGTCATATCTGCATTTGAAAGTGTGTATGGAATCAGCCTCCACCACATCACTGCCTAATGCATTCCATCTGTTAACTACTCTGACACTGAAAAAGTTCTTTCTAACGTCCCTGTGGCTCATGTGGGTACTCAGTTTCCACCTGTGTCCCCTTGTTCGCGTACCACCAGTGTTGAATAGTTTATCCTTGTCTACCCGGTCGATTCCCCTGAGGATTTTGTAGGTAGCGATCACGTCTCCCCTTACTGTTCTGTCTTCCAGTGTCGTAAGGTGTATTTCCCGCAGCCTTTCCTCGTAACTCGTGCCTCGTGTAACTGTGTGTGTGTGTATTCACCTAGTTGTGCTTGCGGTGGTTGAACTCTACTCTTTCAGTCCGCCTGTCAATCAACTGTTACTAACTACTGTACTAATTTTTTACACACAAACACACACACATACACACACCAGGAAGCAGCCCATAACAGCTGGCTAACTCCCAGGTACCTATTTACTGTTAGGTAACAGGGGGCATCAGGGGTGAAAGAAACTCTGCCCATTTGTCTCTGCCGGCGCGGGAATCGAACCCAGGCCACAGGATTACGAATACAGCGCGCTATCCATTCAGCTACCAGACCCCTAAAGGGGTCGAGTGTGCGCGTGCGTGCGTCCATACGTGTGCGTGTGAACTGTACTTACGTGCAATAAATAGTTCTGCAGGAGACGTTTGTTCGCATGATCGTTTCATAGCGGAGTGTTTGCCAGAACCTGTTGGGAGGAGAGTGCATGTTCATGCATACGTGTACCTGCGCCATCATTCTTTCCGCCATTTCCTAAAACATGCAGATGTTGCTGCATGTATTCTCGAATTTAAAGAGCATACGTTGTAGTAAGTTAAATTTTTTGCCTGGTAGAATTTGTTATAAAAGTAAATAAAGAGTTGATCCAAACTTTGTTTACGTCAGAAAAAGAAATTAAACGTTCCACTCGAGCGGCACAGTATCCCTTCGCCCCCCCCCCCCTCTCAAACACATACGCCTCTAAAATAAATACTTTTCTTAAAAATGTCAGACCACAAACAAGTCATTTATTTAAGAAAGTCCATTTAATTTATACTTTACAATTAATTTAACATGTATTTTTTTTAGCATAAGATATACACATAACTTCTAGAGTTTATATTTCACAGTATCCACACACACACCATGTTGCGGTACAGTCGACTAGAGCGCGTGTGGGAACACTCAGTCCATAGGTTCGAACCCTAATCAAGGCCCTTGTGGATTTGTTCTTTTACAGTAACTGATTTATAATATCGTCCATAAATTGAGGTGATGACAAATACCTCCTCGGTAACGTGTCCGTCACGTGAAGATCCGCGCAGTTACAGCGACACTCAAGTACAGCCATGTTGTGCATAATCATGCTATTTCAGGCCACCACATCCCAAGCCAAGAGCTGTGTCTGAACTCCTGGTACATGGTCCACGCTCCCCAGTGGTCCAACACAGGCAATACATGACGTCACTACGCTTCTAACTAAGGATGAGTTAAGAAGCTTGAACCATGTGACTGTCGACGTAATAGAACTGCGTCCGAAGCATTGTAAACAGCCTTTAGACATACGCATTTTGCCGCATGCCAAGAGCTACACTATGTCCTCCGTGCCCACATGCTTTCAAACTTCGTTTTGCGTAAACAACTTGCCCCTCTTGCTTTCGGTAATAATTTGCCTTGCTACTATGCAAAACCCGCTTAATGAAGTCTAAACAAGTACTAAGTACGCAGACGACAGGCCAGGCTCTACAGGTTCAAGACGCGATGTATGGCGGCGCCTCGGCCAGCCTGCAGATCCCCACATGGGACTCATATTGGCAGCAATAAATCTTGATGGTATCGATGAGAGCGCGCACCCCTCACTGGATGATCTCCATGGCAACCAGCGCCAGGCTGCCCCGACCAACCATCCGGATGCGTCACCAGATTGCAGTCCAGTCTACATGCTAATTTGTTTGTGACTTTCTCTCACAGTACCATTGTCGGTACATAATGGTATTACACGACTAACAAAGACATTGACTTAGTCTACGTCTTCAAGAGAAAACTAGATGCTGTAGTTCTCTTTAAGAAGTGCCGGACCAACCGGGCTGTGGTGGATATGTGGGCCTGCGGGCCGCTCCAAGCAACAGCCTGTTGGACCAAGCTCTCACAAACCAAGCCTGGTCTCAGGCCTGGCTTGGGGAGTAGAAGAACTCCCAGGACCCCATCCAGGTACAGTACGTGGTTTATCACGCCCTAAAGTCAACGACCACAAACGCTGTTAAACAAAGCTAAAGAAAGTTATAATTTTCACTTTTTATATGAACGATTTCGAAGGATAGGACAGTTTTTGTTGTTGTTTAAGATTCGCTACTCAGAACAATAAGTTCCCAGTAGCACGGGCTATGGTGAGCCCGTAAAGATAGGACAGGTAAAAGCAGTTATTTATATTTCTTCTCCTCTCCCACACCCCTTATGTCTCCTCTCCTTCGCCTCTACCCCCCCCCCCCCCACTCTTCTCACCCCTACTCTCCTCTCCTGTCCCGGACTCCTCCCCTATCCACGTTTCGCCTTCCCTTCTACCCCTGTCTTAAAAAAATAACATTACGAACAGGTGAAAAACTACTAACAACTCCACGAAAAACAAATCCCCGAATTCCGACATCATTAATAATTCAGGTTGGCGAACGATTGTAACAATGGGGATGGGGTACTGTATTGAAGGAACTATCAGGGAGAAAGTGCCAAGCCACTACAACTATATAGCACTTGCATGGGGTCAGGATCAGGATTTGGAATGGGACGGGGGGAAGGAATGGTGCCCAACCACTTTGACGGTCGGGGATTGAACGCCGACATGCATGAAGCGAGACCGACGTTCTACCGTCCAGCCCAAGTGGTTGGGTACTGGAGTGAGTTAATTAGAAGCTTCTTTGTTTTACTTTTAAATAAATTACTGTGTATATTGAGAAATTCTTTATTTCACTAGAAAGGGAGTTTCCTATTTATGTCCCTTTATTTGCATGTCATAGATTTAGTGGGGCCCTGAGACTAGCAAAGATATATTTATTTCTGGTGTGATGCTCATGCCAAGTAATATATCCATCTAGGAAAAGTTTCAAGTTAGGTATATTTCTAATGTATTAGGCTTTATTAGTGTGAGGAGAACAAGAGAATGTATAGTGTATGTTTAGAATATTTAGGGATCTGAACAGAGAAGGTGTATGCTTTCCTGTAGAGTCCTTGCCCGAAACGCTATGCGTACTAGTGGCTTTAGGTATTGTATGTACTAGCTCGATCTATAAATCCAACATTATGTTTGTATGTAACTAATCCTCTATGTATGTACTTTTACCTGAATAAACATTTGATTTGATTTGAAATTGTGTATAATTTGTAATACTGACAGCTGATATTTTCTGGGTGGTGATTGGTTTGAGGTAGTTTCCATTGGTTGCGCCTTGTGTTCACTGATGCCGTAAATGAGAGAAGGAAATGTAATACAAATTGTTTTGTAAAGATTTTTTACTTCATATTTCATTTAAAGTCTATTGCCAATGACTTAGGAATATTCTCTTTCATCCTTTATACTATTTGAAGGTGTCTTTGGTTAGATGATTTGTTACCCACAAAAAGTAGTGTATCTTTAATGTGAGCTGACCGGTTGACATCGATGGACTTTTATAATATGTTTACTATGCACTTTAGGGTGGAAGGATGGAAGTTAGCAAATAATTAGAAGCACTATGCATATCATTGATACTAATGGACAGGTGTGACACGGTGCAGATAATAAGATATCATTAGAGGTACATTGCACCCAACAGGTATATTTAATTTGATGAGGTTAGCAACACTTCTATCTGCCAGTTCGTACACAGTCTGGGTGTTGGCAATACTTGCTGGCCAACTGACAGCACCTGATAGTTCGTCTCTAAATAACGTTGGGTATGTTGACTCTTGATCTTAATGCAGAAGGTTGTGAAGAGTTGTATAATTGTATATGTATTGAGTCTTTCTCATATGGCCGAGTTTCAAGTCTTCACTCGTGTTGATGATTCTTATGCTTCTGCCGCAACAAAAATCGCCCTCGTGGCCTCATCTTTTTTTTTTTTTTTTTTTGCAACCTAGAGCTGGGGAAATTAATTAAGTATAAAGGCGTGATAGGCCACTATGGATCTAAAAGATATGCAGGATAGCCTGATATATATAACACTGATACTAAAGTTCTTACCAATTTTGTATCTTGGTTAACGTTTCTTAGCCTATGATCAAGTTGTTCGTTGTACTGAAGGCACTAGTGCCTGAACAACTATAATGTTAGACATTAAACAGTCATGTCCCTCAGTTTGAGGGACTCGTGTTCTTCCACAACCTAGGAGCTCATACCTGGAAACACGTGTTCCGTCGTTACGAGACCGCTGCAAATGCTATTGTCCTCATTATTTTGCGCAGACCATAGTACGATGACCTGATTCGGGCATTCACCGCTGCCCTAAATGAAAGCCCTGCTCGCTCTTCTTTAACGGGCTCACCATAGCCCGTCCTACTTGGAACTCTTTGTTCTGAGTAACTGAATCTAAAACATTGTGCTTATTTGCAGTCTATTACTGCACGAATTGCCAACATGCAGGGTCACCCCGCTGCGCCCGTCCAGAATGTGTCCCCTCGCCTTGTGCCCCTGGAGTCACACCCAGTTCTGCTAATTATTAACTTTACAGGCATGCAGTCTTGCTGTTCGTAGTGGGCCTTGTGTAAACATCTAATACTTGGTCTGTAGCGACAGAATCGTTCAATATTCTTGTTTATCGTATTATAAAACAGTTTTGTAGCGTTCTTTCAGGATTTTGATCATGCCTTCACCATGCTGTGTATGGACCTCTATTTAAGCACATGACAATAGTATTTATACTTTGTATTTGAAAAAAAAAAGTATTTTAGATTTATTCCTATCTTCTGGATGGCTTCCTGTTTTTTTCGCTCGCATGTCTCAAGTCTGGTATGAGAGCTTCACCTTTTGCCCAATTTCTGTAATCTAGATTCATTTGCCTTTGTTGGCACATCAGTAAGATGTTTCCTTAAACTTTAATAAACAAAGGTGACAAGTCAAGAGTAGGTAGGCCCACAGAGCCTTACATGCTAGTCAAATGTGCTGTATTTAAGCAATCCTGGGGTCAAGTAACAAAGTGTTCAAGTCTTTATGTCTTATTAGGAAATACAGTACCTCTATACAGTTCACTTAAATCCTAAAAATAAAATATTAGCGGATCAATAACTTGTGTAGTAACTTCTCCAACGACCACATCTTCTCAGTATTCATATTTTATATTCAGCTACTCCAAACTAAAGTGCCAAGCAGCACGGGCTATGGTGAGCCCTTATAGTTGACTTAGTATTCACGGCTGCTCAGCTAAATATTCTGTATGGAGACAAACACTCCAATATACATCGTAATTTATTGTTGATTAATTGTTAGTTAACATTTACAGGAATAGAAAGGGAACTAGCAGTAAAGCCGTGAACACGAGTAATTTTGTTATCTTGTAGAATTGAGTTTTAGGATTCACAAGTGTAAATCTTCACTCTCCAACCCGTCCTCTCGAACAATCCACCGTATTTTCACACCAAAATCCCCAACGTACAAATATAATGCACTATAAATCACAGCGGATCACAAACATTCACGTTTTCTATGCGTGGGTCGTTTGGTTAGGTTAGATTCGGGTTCTTTAGTACGTCATTTTCTGCCCGTTGTGGCAACTCCAGAAGACAGGCTGCACCCCTCACACATGCCAACATTGAGAGCCTTGCTGCCTACTACGCCTTACAGAGCATATCAGCGTGACATTTGCATCCACACTAACGCACTTCACAAGGCAAGACTACGCCTGGCTCATTGGGCCTGGCGTATGCATCACAAATGCGCATGTGATGAATTTTTTTTTTATGTACCCGACAGATTTATTCTGCAGAGGCCAGCTAACCCTCAAGAGACCCTGGGATGGCCTTGTTAACCGCCACTTACCCCTCGGTAAACAGCATTTATTTATAGTCTACCCTAAATATAAGTGTTTACATTTAGGGCAGACTATAAATATTCCATATAGACTTATATATATATATATATATATATATATATATATATATATATATATATATATATATATATATATATATATATATATATGTCGTACCTAATAGCCAGAACGCACTTCTCAGCCTACTATTCAAGGCCCGATTTGCCTAATAAGCCAAGTTTTCATGAATTAATGTTTTTTCGTCTACCTATCCTACCTAACCTAACCTAACCTAACCTTACCTATAAATATAGGTTAGGTTAGGTTAGGTAGGGTTGGTTAGGTTCGGTCACATATCTACGTTAATTTTAACTCCAATAAAAAAATTAACCTCATACATAGAGAAAAGGGTTGCTTTATCATTTCATAAGAAAAAAATTATAGTAAATATATTAATTCAGGAAAACTTGGCTTATTAGGCAAATCGGGCCTTGAATAGTAGGCTGAGAAGTGAGTTCTGGCTACTAGGTACGACATATATATATATATATATATATATATATATATATATATATATATATATATATATATATATATATATACCAGTATCATTGCTAGTGCATGATACTATTATATATCATACTGAGCCTTAATATATCCATTTACACAGCAGTGTGAAGGTGTGAGCCATTTTGAAATGATCAAGGGGAATATCTGTTCCTCCGCATTCATATCGCGTGTAAAATGATCACAAATACTCTGGTAAATGCCAGCAAGATTCACCCAGACAATAATAGCTCTACACACCCTCTAAGTTAGCTGCAGTTGTTTTACAATAGCAATATAAACAATAGACCGCACACCAAAATAGAACCCTGAAGCTCTGTCAAGTTTCAAGTTAATGAACTTTAGAAAACTGAGATGGTAAATACTTTGCTTATATAGTACATGTGTACAATATATATATACACACACATTTTCAACTTATGTATTGATGCTGTGAACGCTACAAAAATTGACTAGCCCAAAGAACTCTTAACGTCACTGAACGAGAAACATAAGAAGGCGACAATATAAACACAATGGCCTGTATATATTCAACTAAGTCAAGACTGTAACTTGCTTAGCTAAATGAATGTTGGGGTTAGGTTCCTGAGCCCATCATGTGGCTCTGTAACCTTTTCCACTACCGCCCACAGGATGGGTAAGGGGTGCATAACAAATTAAACTAAATATTCCAGGCGAACAACTACCTAACCAAAATAAAACCGAAAACGTAATATTTCCAGGTTATCAGGACGACCCTAGACCATTATTATTTACGGGGAAACCATACGATCAATGACAAATATATACGCTTAACACAACCATGTTACAACTGGTCCAATAAGCGGAAGATGTTGGAGGAAGGCAATGATGGTATGGGGGGGGTAGTGGGCCGTGGGGTTTTCCCATGGCAGAAGGCACGTGGTGTTGCATGGGTGGGTGCCAACACCTGGCACAGCGGCCAGGGGGGTCAGGTGCTGGCGTCGTGGCCAGTCTACGCTACATTGCTTCCTTTCCACATCTTCCTCTCGACTTTGTCTTCAACTTTATGAAACCCTTATATAATATTATATATATATATATATTATATATATATATATATATATATATATATATATATATATATATATATATATATATATATATATATATATGTATATATATATATGAAAGCTTGAGTGGTCCCCAAGGCATTAATCACTTAAGATCTCTATGACACATCAGGAGCCCTCACTGACATTACAGGTTCGAACCCTGGTCGGGTGCAATCCTCTCACACAAGACAGCACATATATGACTTATTTCTTATAGTCAATATTTGGCTTATGAATAAGTACATATGTGGTATATTCCAAGTTATATATTTTTTTCAAGGTACTAACTCTTCCTCCCGATTCACTATACATAAGTTTTAAATATTAGGAATTTCTTTTTCAGTTTTATTAAACAATAGAGATTTTATACAAAATTTGAAAATATCCAGAATTACTTTACAATTTATTTAAATATTTTGGTTTTATTATTTTTATAAAACTGTAAGATCAATATAGATAAAGGTTAAGTACTAATTGTAATTAAGAAGCAATAAAATGCTTATCTTAACATACTAAGAAGGTTAGGTTAGGGTCGTGATTTTCTATTCCGCTTTTCAGGTTAACTCAAATATTCACAATAAATTAGTATATCGCATATGTACTTATTCATAAGCAAAATATTGACTATAAGCAAGTGCGAGAACGGGTTGCAACGTGAGAGTTCAGTGAAACAGTTTTTTGTTAACTACAACAAAAATTTAAGACCTAATCTAACCTCTCCTAGTATTCCTATCTTGAGGTTATCTTGAGATGATTTCGAGGCTTTTAGTGTACCCGCGGCCCAGTCCTCGACCAGGCCTCCACCCCCAGGAAGCAGCCCGTGACAGCTGACTAACACCCAGGTACCTATTTTACTGCTAGGTAACAGGGGCATAGGGTGAAAGAAACTCTGCCCATTGTTTCTCGCCGGCGCCCAGGATCGAACCCGGGACCACAGGATCACAAGTCTAGTGTGCTGTCCGCTCGGCCAACCGGCTCCCTCTCTCAGCCCTCGACTTCCTAAGTTTGGCTTGAAACACCCTGACAAGCCACAGCATCTTTTGTCATAGTAAGATACACCCATACCAACAGAACGCAACGCCACTCCTTGCCCTGTGCTGCCATGGCTTATGCTGCTTTGCCACGTCCTCTAAGCAGCTACCTTAGGAAGCAATGGTCTGTTGCTATTTGAAATTCTTTGAATATTTTGTACACGTTATTTTTCTTCCCAGAGGTGAAGTGCTTATTACTTTAATATTCAAATAAAATTTCATAAAGCCCTGATAAAGTAGGAGATCTAATTTTGTAATATATATATACTGTACTGTATATATATTACCTAAAGTTATAGTATTATACTTAAGGAAAATATTAAAAACCATTATATTCTACACTTTTCATTGGGAAGTACATTTATCAAAACACATTTGATGCAGACAGATGATGTCACAATACAATCATAACTACTGTAATAATAATTCTGACAGTACACTAAATACAATTAGAGTACTAGAGTACAATTAGAGTACTAGAGTATTCAATCCTTGGTAATCACTCTTAAACACCCTGTTTTGCCCTGCATTTGGCCAATCACTATAGGTCCTTATACTCTACACCATACATGTCAATTTATCCTCTATCAAGTAGATCAACAGTAGAACACATTATCCAAAGGCTGTACATCAGTTAGCAAGATAAGACCAGGATACCTATTTCAAAATCAATCTCGTTCACATAAGTAAATGGTTTATTTTATAATTTTCACTTAAACTTTGTGTTTAATAATTCACTCAAATTTTAAAGTTTGCAAAATACAATCTAATAATTGTCATTACTATAACTACACTATTTTAATACTTCACAGACACGCACACACACATATGTACAGAACATGAACATACATACACACACACACATGAAAGGGTACAATGGGTAGTGCAAAGCACACAACTTATCTCTAATCTCACTTGGGAGGCATATATAGAAATGTACACTCTTACATACCATTTATTTTATATTTATATTACTGTACAGTACTTTGAAAGGTAATACAACTTAAATAATTAATTAGAAACCGTGTAAGCTAAACAAACATTTTCAATACAATTTACATAAGAAAGAATTGAATTGAGCTACTGGATCTTTTTTCACAACTAAGTAATTATCAAAAGAAGGTGCCAAGCCAGGAAGACTATGCAGCGCTGTCTATGTCACTGGATATGCAAAAGGTGCTACAATAAGTATTGCCAGTACAATAAGAAAGGACATAAGGCGAATGATAGAAATGGTATTAGTCTTCCGCAAGGATTATAAAAAGGGACAAATGATCACTAGGGTACAATAAAAAAAAGCAAATTAAACAATCATCCTGAAACTCAAGACAAACTACAAAGAGGGGCATGACTGGAAGTAGGATATAACAGTTATGACAAGAAAACAAAAGTAAAGATACAAGGGAAAGAAAAAGGCACATAACTAAGTAAGATCAGGATCAGGGAAATCCCGGTTGGGGGCACAGGCAAAGCCAGCAGAGAAGATTGAGAAGTCGACAACGTCTGGTGAAGGATGCAGCACTACAGAGGGGTGTTCCAAATATTCAGACATGAGGGACAGGAATAATGACATGCTCCAAAGCAGAGGCAGCATCAGAGGAAAGAACAGGAACAATGGGAACTCCCATAGCGATGACAGATGGCTCTGCTACCAAGAATAGAGGATGCAAGAATAAGAACAGAAGGGGGAAGCAGGGAAAGGACTAATGCCTTCTTACACCAATAGGGGAAAGGACCAAGCTTACATTTTTTAGAACCACGTGTGGTAGTGTCAAGGTACTGTGAGTCACTATTTTTCAGGCAGGGAGGGAGAATGAGTGTGAGTGGCAAGAGGATGGAATGGTGGATGGTCATGTCACGGCCCTTGTGGATTTATTCATTTAAACATCATTTTGAATTAGGGCAAATGTTTACTATTTGGAACAGACTTTGGTTAATAAAGAAATGCTAGAAGACCCAGTAGCTTTTAATTGAAGGTAAGCTTGTACATGCTATTTAAAAAATACAGTACAAGCACCGACCTGGAATCCGACCTCCTATTTGAGTTTGGATCTAAAATGCTTTTCTTGCTTCTCAATGTGAAAAGGGAGCCACACAAGATGCCTCATAGATCTATGCAATACATGCACCCCAACCTGTATTTCTTAATCAATACAGCTTTTTCTTTGTGTGTGTGTATGTATGCGAACATTTACAGCTATTCTCCTCTTGCATTCCTTGATATTTAGTAATAAATACTGAGTATCCTGCAATCAAGTCAGCCCAAAATATTGGCAATGTGCCAACGATAGCTTCTAGTACAGAATAAAAAAATCCAAGAGGAAACACACTTGAGAATTTTTAGCAGAAAGTAGGAGCTATGTTGTTTGCTTTATATCAGGAGTGCACATTGAACTTCTGGGGATGTCACTCTCCATGTTTTAAATAATCTAGCATTTACCTCCCATTGGGTTCCATAGAGTCAACTTTCCTGCAGCCTGGTCTCGGGAACCGGGCATCCTGATTCGTGGTCTGGTCAACAAGGCTGTGAGCAGTTTCGTCTAACAGCTTGGTTGACCAGACCAACAGAAGGCATGGTCAGACAGGTACACTGATCCTCAGAACCAATGAAAACTCAATACAAGGTTATTAAAAACATGCAGGGTTGCATTCCTAAAAATTTAATATGCACTCTTTTTTAATATAATCCCCAGAACTGGAAGAGGAATCACTATCAAACAATTTTGAAGCTTTAATAAATAAGTGGAAAGTATAAGACAAGACACTGTCTCTACTACACACACACAACATAAGTAAAACTGATATTATAGACATGGCAACACGTATAGGGTGCAATCAGGAGGACGAGGAGATCAAGAGGAAAGAAAAGAAAAGAAAGATGGAAGGAGGCTAACATGGACTTTTGAAATAATTCTAAAGTTCACTGAGTCCAAAACAGACTTAGTATTTACTAAATTTTGAATTACTATAATTTATATACTGTACAGTATATGAACACTTTCAAAGTACAGTACTAAAAGGACTGCCTAGGACTGCGAAGAAAGCTTGCAGTTAAGGATTTTGCATTCTTGCTTCAAGTAACCCTGAAACCTCAGCATCTCTACCAAACTTCTCCATTCAAGCCCCAAACTTTCAAGAGACTCAGTACTCAATTAACCCCACCATCTCATCTACAAAACACTTCAAGAGAATATAAGGAGCAATGCCTTGAATCCTGACGAGTCCCCCTAATGTTTTTAATGTACAGTATTATAGTGCTGCATTTTTGGCCTAAACTCAAAATATTTTAAGAAAACAAGACGATTCGACTGCTTACCAAATCAAGATTCATTTTTTATCACTCTTGCTTCCATGGTTGGATTCCATGTCAGCACTAAAAACATATTAATTTCTTGAATACTGTAATATATTTTTAAATACTGTACTAAGTTAATTTTATTTTTAGGTTAATGAAGATTTAACTATTCTTGGGGTGCTTCCCAAGTTAAAAAAAAAAAAACATGAAATCACAAAAATCCCGAAAAACAAGTGATCAATTCATGTTTTACATAATAAAATAAAAGCCTCAGGCATTCATTCACTTCCAAAGTCATTCAGTTTGGTGGAAATTAGGTGGAATCCATCAGTATCAATAATACGTATGATGATATCAGTTCCAGTAATTACAATAAATGTAAAAACAGTTATTTTCTGTCATAGGCTTTTAATGCAAGGTTATACAAGTCAAATAATTTAAAAAATCTGCTTCAGCTAAAACACACACACACACACACAAATTCATGAAATAATACAATTGCCACTTTTATACTTTTCAATTACTCACACACTAATACATACTTACCTCAACATTTAAAGGGTAAAATATATTGTGCACTGAATATATTACAGCCCATCCTCCTATAGAATGATAGTACATACTGTGATTATAGAAACTATTCGGTTGATCACACAAAAATGTACTGATGGGCCCTAAAAAGAGTTCTAGCTTTGCATTACATACTGAATTAGCCTCAAAATGGAAAATTAAAGAACTTAAACTAACCTCTCCAAGGTGTAATAAGTAATACTGTACTTGGGTTAATATATGCAATCTTAGGCCTAATATAATAATATAGTACATATTCTATACTAGGCCTAGCAATGTTTAAGTTTTTATTTCTTTTTTAATTTTCTCTAAAAAATTAATGGTACAAACCTAGAATGTTGTTGGCTGCAACAGTAAATTTTTGTGAGCTTGACCGAATATATGCGTACTATCATTTTAGGAGGAAGGGGTTGATATACTGTATCAACACCTGTCAGTAGTGTTTTTACAATATGCATATTGAACTATTATAAACAATATAATATATAGTATACAGTAACATCTATTACCCATGAGTCATCTATTGGTCGAGTTAGCTGACCATGTTGGTGCCATTACAATATAATGTACCAGATAAACTAAAAAACTGTTACTGTGTGTTGCAGATATATTTTCGCCTGCCGCATAGTGACTGTTTTCTGTGCACCATACGTGAAGTACCACTCACAGTAGCTGCCCATGCCCATCCTTTCTGTGCATATGTAGGGCTACCCCACATTTTTTTTTTTTTTTTAGCATGGCTATTCAAAACCTTCGTCGTACTGCTAATTAATTTTGAAAAAATATGAGACATCTCTTCATTAAGTGACAAATATTGATAATGTGTTTGCCAGTGTCTAGCAGAAGTACAAAAATATGGAAGTGAATATTGTTTATTATATAACACAAACAAACATAATTATAAAAGATAAGATTTATTATGACAGCCTGCCATGCAGGCTGTTAGGCAGATTTGAAAAATAAATATTTCTTCTGCATCAACATTCTTAATTTATATGAAATAAAACTATAGAAGACACTTAGTTTATTAATGAGAGAACAATAAAACTTGCCAAATTATGCCATATGGACTGTGTAATACTTAACCCTTTTAGGCACCTGACCCACACACCTGTATATAAAGAAAGTAATGACGTTTCAATCATTGCATACCATCACATTAAGGATGGACCAAAACTTGTCATTTCCTAGGCAGTATTTTCAGATGTATGTGGGGCTCAATGTCCAATTTTCAGCCAGGTTAGTGTGACTTCACCTTTATGTTAGAAACCTTAACCAGGCATAACTTAAGGTGATGCTCTTCCCCTCCAACCCTTTGTCAAGCCTTATGAAATAACACAATAATTTTTCCCTTTTTATTTAGCGTTTCTGCACTAGTAAACTATGAATTTCTTAAAGTGTTCTTTATTTGTACTATTGTGCTGCCAGTAACCACGTGTCTCAAGCAATGCAAGCTATTTTATTATGTGTGTATAAATAAGATTACAAATACTGTACTCTTAATAGAAAATGAAAAAAATACAGTACTATACAGTACTGTACTTAAAATTTCTCAGGAGAACAAAATTTCTATATTATATTATTAACTACAGCAAACAGCCAATATTAATTTTTCTGTATAGCACAGTATGATCTTGCTCGAATCGATCATCGTGTACTGGAATCCTTGGTAGGCTAGAAAGAACTGGATAACAGACAAATGCTTCGTGAACTGGACTACATGTTTACTTATCCAAGCTGTCTTGGTAGACTGGCCCAACTCAGCTGAAAAAATACCCATCCAACTTATTTCAAATTGTTTTAAGTTTTCACTATTCTCCTCCCTTTGTACCATAATATTAATATTAGTAAAAAATTCAGCTAAATTTTTACATTATTTCTTTACTTGAATATTAAAAAAATGGTGTAATAAGATTTGTGACTTTATCTGAGGTGAATGAGCCCCATTGTAATTGGGCATGACATGGTCAGTTACTTTATTTTCTCTATGATCTGGTGCCAGGATATCTTGGTTCTCAATGATTTTAACCATTATTCTTTGGTTATTTCATTGTTTGTGCTGAAAAGATGTCTTCTAGCAGTAGTCAGGATAAGACAAGAAGGAAAAGAAGAGGCATCTTAACATGGTAGGAAAAACAAACCAAATTGATTACAACAATTTAAGAAGCCTGTGATGTGCCAAGTAAAGGAGAACTACTGTGTAGTGGCAATGAATCAAAAGGAAAAATGCTCAAGAAATGGAGATAGATGAGGCTGCTATTAAATGGTTTATGCAGCAGCAAAATGTGGCAGTTTCATACTGAATTCAGTACAGCAATACTGTTATGTAAAACAACATTCCGATTACAGAGTTCAACAAAGAAAAATAAGCTTTACTCAGATGTATGAAAAAAAAATAAATTTGTCTTTAAATGTTTAACTTTTCTTTCTGTCCCAATACAGTACAGTATTAGCTAAATATATACCAAATACTGTATCAAATTAATTTTTTACTTGCCATTTTGTAGTCTACAGTATATAAAAGAACATCAGCATCAGGTTAACATCAGAATCATAAGGCTTATTATAAGGTAGTGCATATTTATATCTACTCAAGCTCATTCATTTATTGTATATGTCTAATCAATGCTTGAAACAATCCAACACGCTCACGCTTATTACATTCCCAAGAAATTTGTTCCATAATTCAACAACCCCCATTTCCAAACCAATATTTACCCAGGTCTTTCCTGAAGCTAATATTTCCCAATTTATATAGACTGTTTCAAGTTCCAATGAATATTGATATATCTAAAATATTATACGGTACATATATCCTCTTTGTTATACCCTTTCATCCATTCATATACAGTACTTCAAAACATATCATCCCTTACTCTTCACCTTTCTAGTTAATGTAAATTTTGTTCTTTTAGTCTCTCTTCACAAAAGAATAATTCTAAGTCTTGAGATTAACTTTATCATTCTTCTATAGTACGGAAGCCAAAACTGAAATGCACAATCTAATGGGGTCTAACAAGGGCAAGATAAAGCTGAATAGATTTCTTGTTTTTAATGCTTTCACAAGTAAATCCCAGAACACTATTTGCCTTATTCCGTACAGTTATGCATTGATTTTTTTGTCATAAGATCCCTACTAATCATGACTCCTAGATTTTTCTCATATCCAGATTTCACAATTTCAATATTGTCTCTCTGGTATCTGGAAACTCTTTCATTATTATCTAAGCTCGGAATCCTATATTTGCATCATCTACAAATTTGCAAATATTGCTCTTCAATCCTGCTCTTAGGAACTTGACTTTTAATTTTTCAATTTAATAACTTCCTCTCAGGTAATCACTAAACTTGCTAACTTGTACTCTTCACCAACACAATACAGTATGCAGGCATCATAGCAAGTTCTTCTCTAGTAAATACAGAGACAAAGTTCTTATTTAAAGTACTACTCATTTCCTTGTCATTATCAGTTACCTGACCAGCACAAAGATCTGTTCTATTATTTTCGGATCAGAAAAATTAAATTTGCAATAGTGAAACTATGTAGAACAGAATCCTTGGTAGAACAGAAGATATCCGGTCTTAAAGACTGCTTGAGCGAGGTGCTATTGTACTGTATGCTGTAGTAAATTAACAATGTTACCTGGTTTGTGTTGTACACACTACTGTACATACATGCCTGGTAAAACTTCTGGAACCTATCAAGCCCATGGCATACAGATAATAGATTAGTTACTGAAATTAATATTATAGCTCTTATTTCTTAAATAAAAAATTAGTCATTACAGTAACTATTCAAAGCCATTACAGTACAGTATATAAATGCTAACTCTGCATCTTGTTGCAGCCAGCAGCAGAGACAGCAAATAACAGTTTAAATTCTTTTATAAGAGGATGAAGAACTACTCTGATGGCCAGAGAAGTTCAGGCCAGGAGGCAGCAAGTAAATAGAATGAATGGCAATACAAATGCAGTTTGTAACATGAGCATGAAGAAACAAATAGTGGAGATGAGCTAGACCACTTTGATCTTCATTAATTGAAACATTGGAAGATGTAATTTAAATTATGTTCATCACTTAAAAATGTATACCTGTCCTAAATAGTGATAGATTTTTCATAAGTAAAAATACATTTAGAAAACAACCTTTTATTAATGAATAACAATTATATATTGTAATATAAATTCTTAATATAACATGGTACAACATATCAAGAAGCAAGAGGGGAAAAAATGGTAAGACAAAACATTAGTCAACCAGATGACCGGATGAGGAAAATGTATATGTACAAAATGAAACCTAATGCTGTGAGAACGTGATATTGACAAGAGATGCAGGTTATATTTTACTGCAAAATAGAAAAATTACATTCAAAGCCCAGTCAGAAGGAAAGACGAAGAAATTCTGAGCATGAAGAGAATGTCATGGTAATGTTGCTAAAGCAAATAAACACCAAATTTACACACTGTACTGAATTAAAAATTTTAAAAGGTGGTTTTTTGTTTGGGGGGAGAGGGAGGGGGGGGTCTCATTTTGACAATGATCTAGAATGGACTGAAGTGTTGTCACTTTTACCCTTTCTAATATGTGGGATTTAGTGTTTAAATTGTCAACATACAGAACCAGAAAGCTTCCACTCTAAAGAATGAGCAAAATACAGATAGAGGCATAATTACTCTAACTACGTTACACTTGCTAACATAGTGCAATTATATTCATATCAACTAATTTCAAGCTTAAAGCTGGGTCTTCTCAAGAACTGAAATGTCAAGATTTGTTAAGTAAGCATCACAAATTGAACCATAGGCACTAAAAGTTCAACAAAATGACAATTAACATAGTAATTGGTAATTTTCTTTTCCAACATTCAAGTACAATTTTTCCATTCCCATGCTGAAGTTAGGTTTTGCACCTCACAGATAAAACAAATTCGGTAAATTACATTCTTTTCATGGGAAACATTAAATAGTCAGCTTCACATGTATACAGGATACAGTATTATGGTACTTTTTATGTACAGGGTACAATACTTTTTTATTGATTGAAACACTTGTCGATCTAATGTTTTAAACAATAATATTGTGTATACTGTACTGTGTATTATAATTATTATATATATATATATATATATATATATATATATATATATATATATATATATATATATATATATATATTTATTTAATTTTGACACATACAATGAAAATAGGTGATTGTTTGTCATAGTCCACTACGAGTTAATATTTAGGTTACCAATTGTTCTTGGCTGTGACAGTATTTTATACATTAAGCTAATTTTTTTACATCTGAATGTTTTAATTACATAGTCTTCCTTAAATAATCTTTATAACTAAAATTCTTGAGCACCTATTGTAGCATTACTTGCACTCATCCGAGATGGTTCTCCCATAATAGTTAAGCTATCCACTCAATAAGCATAGAGTGTAAAGGAGACCCCTGACATATACATACATTTATTCTTTTGCCATTTCATTTTGTGGTTATCTGGGAGTAAAATTCTAAACAAAATGATGTCTGATAAGAATTCATGTGTTGATAATAGGAGTAAAGTATGAAAATGCACAATAGTTTAACTGCCAATGAATCTCACAAGTTAAGCCTGGTCCCGGGCCAAGCTTGGGGAGTAGAACCACTCCCAGAACACCTTTCCAGGTACAATCTACTTCAAATATCATATACTGTAAATATCTTTTATGTATGATTACTCATTAACTGTGTTAACAAATCAAAGTTTGAAAAAAAAAAACTTAAGGAATTTTACTTTTCAAATCAAAATTCTAAGCACATAACAAATCCCAGTATCATACTTGGTAAATTGTACAAGTAAAGATTAACAGTGACCACTGTGTCCTCTAAGCTGAATGTGTGCACGACTGCAGTAGTTTATTATGTACTGTGCACTTATTTATTCTGACTATACACATCTTGGGCTGTGTGGAGGGTCTCCAACTTCAATGGTCAATAATTATTTTAACTTTGTGATCAAAATAAATTGAAAAGTGGATCACTAAACAGTGGATATAGGTTGGATAAGTCTGGATTCTAAAAAGGGCCTGGGTGGGTACTGGTTTGGACATAGGGTAATTACCTAAGTGCAGTTACAAGATGAGAGCTATGCTTGTGATGTCCCGTCTTCCCAGCACTCATTTTCATATAATGCTTTGAAACTACTGAAGGCTTTGCCCTTCTCACTTAACCTGTTCCAAAAGTCTACCACTCTGTTTACAAAAGTGAATTTTCTAATGTTTTCTCGGCAGCTTTGTTTAATTAGAATCTATGACCTTGCCTGAGGTTCTGGGGTCTCAAGAATTCTGCTTTATCTATTTTGTCAATTTCTGTTACTATTTTGAACTCAGTAATCATATCGCCTTATTTTTCTTCTAACTTCTAGCTTTGGCATATTTTAGGTAGGTGGTTGATCTGTGGAGGAGGTTGGTGGGAACCATCGCAGATGTGCGATTGCTTGTACGGTGTGGGTTGGACATGTATCCGAGCGAGTTTGGTCGGATATAAATCGCTGCTCCCTTGTATGGGCCAATAGGCCTCCTGTGGTTTCCATAAATCTTAGGTTTTAGTACTGTAGAATAAATTGTATACATAATATATAATACTCACAGTTATTATATATTCCCTATTTTAGTGTTTTAATGATTAAGACTTATAAGCAGTTTTGTATGACCCCTGCACTGCGCACCTGTTTTTGACAAAAACTTCATAGTAGAATTGTTAAGGACATTTCTGTTGTTTTTATAAATGTTCAGGTAAAGTTAATGTCAAAATGTTTCCAAACGCCACCATTTTCATTTCAAATCACAGTGATAAAATCATTAGAAAAGCATTCAAATATAGCCCAATTAAAAAAAAAGCACAAACTCTCAGAGCACTTTAAACAAAAATAATGTAGCCTCTTTCTATGTGAGAACTTTTCTTTTCTTTCAAAACCATCTTCATAAATCACTTTATGTCCTCTTTTCTTTGTATGAATTTTTCCAACTGGAGAAAATCATCCTTTAAATATTCCCTGCCCCTCTACAAGGCATAGAGAGCATATGAGGATCTAAGATCACCTCCACTTAGAAAACTGTCTGTAATGCAATGAAAGGAGGCTACATGATACACAAACTTCTGGTGAGAAATGTTCTGAAAAGTGTAAACTACGAAAACAAAATATTGACAACTAATGAACAAACGATCTCAGTGACTACCTCCATCTGCTGTCAGGTGACTTAACTTCCTTTTGAACAAATCACAGGTCTTGCAATACTAACATTTGCACAATTTGCTTTCCTTTATTCGTATCCATTGTTAATAGTATAGGCCAATCTCTACTCATGTCTATTGCTTATAATATAGACCAATCTTTATTTATATTCACTGTTAAGTTCAGGCCTATCTTTATGCATATCCATTGTTTATAGTTACGGCTATGTATTTGTATTCTTGCTTATAATACATCTTTATATATATATATATCTCTTGCCTATTCCTTGTATAGCCCTATCTTCATCCATATCACTTGCTTAAAGTTATACAATATCTTTATATATTTCCTGTCAATTAATGAGCACCAGTTGACTTTACTTGCTACTGTAAGCAGTTCTGTACAAGATAATAATTTCTTTCTTAAAAGACTATATTCTCAAATTAAAGGTGCTGTATAGTGCAGCTTATCATAGTTCTATGCACCAAATCCTTCCAAATATTCTATTGAAAATTTTTCTAATCAAATCACCACTTTTCATTCTTTTAGTTTAGTTTTTATATTGTCCTTTACTTCCTCCTTGGTATATTGATGTACCTAAAAGGAGCAAATTTAGATTTACATAGAAGTTAATTATCAGGAGAAAATGCTAAACCATTACGACTATATAGCAATTAGAAGTAATATAAGGACAGGTATTTGGGATAGGACGTAGGAAACGAATGGTTACCTAACCCCTTATACAATTGGGGTTTGCATGTTGACCTGCAAAAAGTCCATTGCTCTACCACCCAGCCCAATGTAATTATATAAAATGCATGTCTTGTAACTTGGAGGACAGGGACACTGCAGTGGTCACTGGTTATACTTCAATTAACATTTATAAACTGTAATTTCTCTTACAGTAATAGTATAGTTCAGGTCACCAACAAAGATTTAAATAATAATATTATGTTATTATTTAATTTTAGATTTTAAAAATTCCAATGAAGGCTTGCATTTCTAAAAATTAAAGGGTAAACCACACTGTTTAACAGAATTAATGTTGCAGTTAGCCGAGTTTCACCAAGAAATTTATTTACAGGCTAGACAAGCATTCAAAGAAAATAATCTTGGTTCTTCCTGAGTTTATATTAAGTGCTAGATCTAAGAAGGCATTAATATACTATATTTACTACTGTACATTCAGCTCTTACAATACAGTACATGAGTTTAGTATACAAAAAGCTCACTTCACACAAGATGGAAATTGAAAACCAAAATTCCCTAAGCACAAGTGATTTATTTGCTTAATGAAACTTAGCATGGGATTTTTGTGCTTGCATACATGCATCATTGCATCTTTCAAATATTCAGTGATGCCTATTGCAATCCAAGCAACATATTGAAAAAACAAAAAGGTAATATTGACTCTTATCTACAGCAATGGTAGCTGCAAAATCTATTTAAAACTTTATAATTGTGACTGGGAAGTGGCAGGAGCACTAATCAATAATGTTCAAGACGGCAATACATTGAGGGAGGAGTGAAAAAGTAGACTTTATTTCTAAAGCATATCCCAAATTTTACCCATATACTGTAACCATAAGTTTGCATTGCATGAATTCGCTTATGCTGTGGCTTTCCCAAAACCCATCACTCATACACAATATACAAAATGGGTGCTGATTATAGTTTCATCAAAAAGTTTAAAACTTATCTGCCTATCTTACTTGTAAACATGGTGTTTAGTTCTTAAATAGTAAGCATGATGTTCAAGCACACAACCAATCAGCAAACTCTTGTCAAGCAGGGAAGGCAGGAAATCTAAAAACAACCATCACAGTGGTTTAGAAACTAACCCAGATAGGGTTCGATTGTAAGATGGAAATCAAGAAGGGTATTTCCAGACCAAGATATATTAAAATACTAACAAGGTGGTGTAATGAGTACAATGGGTGCAATGAGTTTAGGGGGGCAAAGGGTACAGGATGCTGGTGGTGGTGAGGAGAGAAAGGTATACTGTACTGTAGTTGGAAAAGGGGGAGTGGGGGGGGGGGGGAAGAGAGAAAATAAATAGGTACTTGTGGTGGTGAAGGTATGCGGTGGCCAAGGAATCCCATAACCAGCAGTACAAACTCAAATCATAAATGATTAGAGAAAACTTCATGCAGAGCACAGAAATGCAGAAGCTATGCCAAATGGGTGTTAGCTACAATCATTGCCCAACTCAACATAGGCACTTGGATATGGAGTTACCATGCCCCGTCATCATGGAGAAGGGCAGGAGCAAACAGAGCGCCACTGACTGCTGCGAAGGAAAAGCCCAAACAAAGATCTGACATTGAATCATATGGACAACATTCTTTCACCAGAGTGCATGCATATGGTAAAAGAACTTCCGTTTGTCAGAGTAATACATGGGGTTGTCTACCCACCATGACCACATACTACAGATAGGAATCCTAAGAGGATCCAAACTCAAAAGATTTAAGATAAAGTTCAAAGGCACAGTCCCTGTTTTAAGTACCGTAAAGTTTTGTTCAGCCAAACTCGAGGGAAGAACAACAAAAGACAATGAAAACCTGTGCAGTGGGGAGAGTATCTAGGTCATAGAGTGTGAACTTTAAATGTACCTGTGGGGAAGCATAATAGTAGTCCAGTTCATATTGGAACAGGGATGTGAAAACACACCTGCTCAGAGCCAGAAACCAAACTTGAATGGAGGATCAAAAGGCAGCCAAGGACCCCTCCAGCAACCACAAATCCCATAAACCCCCCCTCTCCTGTAGCAGAATCAGGAGGACCATGGGAAGAGGGACCATGGGTAGAGCCTACAGACCTCTAGAACCCCAGGAAAGTCCCTGAAATTCAGGAAGGCGAGCCTTCCGACAAATCCCAAGGACATAATGGAGTGAAGGAATGGAAAGCAGGCTCTACAACCTCCATAAAATTCCATGAGGGGGGGGGGGGTAACCATTGAAGCCACTTTCTGCAACCACAGCCCTAACAGTGCTTGTGATTCTGTAACCTGCAGCTGCTTAGAGGCGCCAATCAAAGGTGGAAGACAAGATACAGATAGAATAGAAAGTCCAAACTGGCTGCTTAATGACAGCATTGCCACCCACTGCAGGTAGAGGCTGCAACAGCCAGTGTTGCAAAGCAAGGATAAGAAAATCTGCTGCATTAAAATTGCCAAAACAGAAGTCCAGTGCTGATAAATGGCACAAACTCGAGAATAGAAAGAGTCCACCATTGAACAGGTTGAATAATGGAGGCACATGGAATGACCATAAACATTAAAAAAATAAATAACATTTGGGGAAGTTGTAAACAGTAGTACATGTATTAGGCATGGAGTCAGCCAGGGAAGCTGTAACATCCCAACCAGAAACACATGAGAAAAATCCCCATAGGTTGGAAAACTACCTACCTATACCATCACACCAAAAGGTAGGTATGGTAGATGATAAAAAAGTTGTGTTCACTTAATCAAACCCAAACCCCTAACCATAAACACCAGGTGGGAAAAGGTATAGACAGTCCTAGACAAAAAACAATCACTTATGCAACTTAAGCACAAGATAGAAATGCAAATCCCCAAACACACACAAGCAGCAGGGCTAAGCACCATCACAGTACTGTGTATTAGACAACACATGGGTAATTATGACACTTTTCATCAACAGGCCTACCATATGCTCCCCAGGAGCAAAGTGACATGAGAGGAGTCAACTTGTTATGAAGGAACCCAAAATAAATAAATAAATAAATTTTATATTATATATATAGTGAAAAAAATAGTGAAAAAAATAGCTAGGAAATGCATAATGTGGGTGACAAAAAACACAATTATAAAGGTGAACTGAAACATTAAAACAATGTTCTATAAATAACTAACATGAAAATGAAGTTCTGTGTCCCCAAGGCCATGACCAGGCAACTGAATGAGGAAGCAAAACTGGTGGATACCCCAGGTGACCTGAGCAATAGCCTGCTGGTGGTTGGAATGTTTTCATTGTAGCAGCAATCACTTGTCTCATTAGCTTATAGATATCTGATTTTCTTGAAGCAGTTCCTTATTTTGTTGCATTTATGCTTTCTATTTTTTGTTGTAGGTTTTGGCTTGCTCTCTGATCACATTTCCCTTGCCTCAGAGACCACCAAATTCTGGTCGTAGCTCCTAGTAGGCAAGGGTGGGGCTCCAGCCTGTTGCAACTCCCTAAGGCTTCATTGAACCAGTACTTAGAACAAGAGGCTCCCGAGAGGGCCCTCCCAGAAAAGGTATGAGATATGAATATCAGATATTCCTGGTGAATTATATAATGATGATGATAAACTATACAGCAAAGAAAAATTGTGATGGTGGATGGAATTTTGTATATGTTATCTTAATAACCTATGGTACTGAAGGAAGTGACAAGGTGTAAAGAAATCTTTCTAGTGAAAATAAATTGTGCAAAGAAAATATAAGATCTTGAAAGTTTTTGAATAAATGTGGTTTCTTAAAATACATCGTCAAGTTAAAAGTGGGCCAAATGATAGAACTGTAGTGGAATGAAAAAGCTGTTCTTAGCAAATCTATATTTTTCTAGTTGTACAGTATTCATAACAAAAAGTAACATAAAATATAGTACTGTACTCAAAAGTGTAAATAACAAAAAATGCTACATGGTGGTAACAAGGGTGATGGCTTAAATAAAGAACGAGCAAAGGGGTCTTAATTATTTCTAGCACATGCAACATGATGTTTAGTAAACATGGGACAATAGAGGTAGCAATATGAGAAAGACAATATGAAGAAAGGTAACTGGATCCTAGAAGGGGAAAGAAGAGGTGATACCAAATGAGAAAACTTATCCACGAACTAAAACGAAATGACCGCATGATAGTATACTCAATTTTCTAACCATCACCTATTAAACTAAAAGGAGATGCAATGAGATTAACCAATGTAAAATTTTGTTTCTTAAACTGAACCAATAGAGAGGAATGTATGTGACATGGGCAAATGGAAAGGAACGAACAAAATATATATGAGGATACAGTATATGATAAAATTACCAACAAGGAGTACTCAAGTTACTGTATAAGGTTCAGTACCAACAAGGAGGTATCAAGGTACCATATATGGTTAGGCACCAACCTAGAAGTAACAATGACAATACAGTATATAACATATCCATAGAGAGAAGACTTCAAGCTATAGGGCATATATAACAACAGAGATATCAGGGTAGTACATGACAAATGAAACAGCGACAAGGTTTGTAAAGCAAAGATACCAGTACAACAGAGAAATATAACACAGGTATGCAAAAACAGATTAGCATAAACACTTACTGAATGCTTTAGTATTTGTAAAGGATACCAAATAATAGCTGCCATGAGTATTTCCAGGTGTTATATAGAATGTGATGAATAATAAGAAGGAAGTCAGCATCCTTGAAGGGTGAAATGGATTGCAACAGGGAAAAGCTTGCATGAGAATGCGAAGAATGGAACATAATACACAGTTCAATTTAAATAAGGTAGTCAACGGAAATGGAACATGATAAATAAGTCCCATTTAAAAAATGGAGTTTTGGAGCTTTTCTGCTGTAGGTAAAAGGTGTTTTTGTATATAGATATTGTACAGGCATAATCCATATCCTTTATTAGTCTTTTCTCACTTTGACCTATACGCAAGTCACTATGCAGCATCGGCTGGTAATCTACATAATGCCTTTTATATTTCCACTAATATTCTTTCACTAAATACAACTTTCTTATTCTTCTGCAATTCCATCGATGTACATTATATTTTTTCTTCCGTGCATGGATTCTTAAGGTAACCTCATATTGTTCCAGACATACAAGAAGCAAGTGGTGCACTTGCAAAGTATCTAAGCCAGTATGAATAATTATTTAGAGAACTCTTTTTAAGTAATCCAGCTAAATCTGTTGCACTCAAAAAGTAATTATGGAGATAATCAGTCTTTGGAATAATTTGGAATGATTCCAAATGTGGTCATAATGGTAGGGAGCTATAAGAAGAAATAATAAATTTGAGATGCAATAGAAAAACATACTATATATATTATATATTCCAGCTATTTTAAACCTTCTAATACTGTGTGATTTTCATTCTCATCATCTGTACCTATCTCAAATTCATTATCTGTACCTATTTCAAATTCATCATCTGTACCTATCTCAAAATTATCATCCGCACCTATTCCTAAAGCATTATCTACACCTACCTCAAACTCATCATATGTATCCTCTTGCTCATCGTCTATAGCCTCCTGCATATCATGTGAACCCCCTTCTTGTTCATAATCAGTATCATCATCTCCCAGCTTATTACTACTATGTGACTCATCTTTCTTAAATCTACTATTTTTATCCTCAGTAATCACAGTTTCACTTGCTTTTTTGCCCAATAAAGAACCTTCTTCAATTTTAGAGTTATCGTCTCTGTTACCCTGTCTGTATCTCCGTCTTTTTGAGGATGGCAGCCATTCGTCGTCATCACTTATATCTGTCTCGGAGATTTCATCTTCGCTGGTTGATATACTTCCCTCAGATACAGGTTCTATGAAATGAGATGCCAGGTGTTGGTACAAACCATACTCGTCCTTAAAACTTAATGAACAATCACTGCATTCGAGGAGCTTTTCCACATTACCTGTGTTGTTACTTGTAGTGGTCAAGAGTTCATTGAGAGATCTATACTGCACAGGAGGTTTGCACAAGTGAATTTTAGTGTGCTTCCAATACTCTAGCCTATTTTGGTATGTCTCATTACATAAGGAGCAATTAAATATATCTTCTTTTTTTTTACATTTGGTTAACAATAGCTTTTCAATGTGCTGATTTCGCTTACTAGTATGATCAGCATATTTCTTATCTAGTTTACAGTTACATACCCAGCACTGATTTCGCACATTTATTTTACTCAGCAAGTCTCTAGGGACAAGAGAATTCCACATACCAAGGTCACTATAATGTTTAGAAACATGCTTACAAAGACACCACTCACTCTGAAAAACTGAGCCACACATATTACAAGTTAGAGGTTCTCTGACTATACGAGTCAGCATAAATTTGTGTGTTGACAAAACATGACTTACAGCTTCTTCATTGCTTTCAAATGTTTTCAAGCAGCGAATACATTTCATGGAGTCACTTTTGGCCTTCTGGGGACTAGTAATTTGTAATTCAACTTTTCTTTCCTTATTTTTCTCATCACATCCACTACCTTGTTTACTGTTAGCATAATTTTCAGTTAAACTGTTTTTACTTTGACTAACGTCACTTTTCCATTTGCCATCCACTTGAACAAATGGCAAAAGAAAATGAGTTGCTAAATGTTTGTTTAATTCAGATTTTTCTTCAAACTTGCGCAAGCATTCACTGCACTCAAGGATCTCTTTCTTAAAATCCTTGGAATTATTAAAAGATTCTGCTGGTGCAACCATTTGTTTATGCTTTTTGGGAACCTTATACATATGGAGCATGAGATGCTTCCAATAGGTATATCTACTGGAACAAGAATAATCACATAAAGAACAATCAAAATCATCTTCATCTTCTAAGTCTTTGATTTTACTTGATAGTGCTCTTTCAATGTAATTATTTCGTTTGTTGATGTGTCTCGAGGCTTTTCTACCAAGCATATTCTTACAGATCCAGCAATATCTTCTATCTTTCGTTTGTTCAAGTAGGTTTTTGGGAACAAGCTCATCCCACATGCCAAGATCGCTGTAATGCTTTAATAAATGATTGCATAATATCATTGGTTTCATAAATGTCTTGTCACATATATGGCAAACATTAGTTTCACCCATCATTTTCAGCATTGACTTATGAGCAGCAAGGACATGCTTTAAGGCATCTTCTTTCTTTGCAAACTTCCTCTGACAGCGCTTACACTTATGGGGATGAGTGTTGGCATTAGATACAGTCTCTGCCGACACATTATTTGGATTTTGATGCTTTTCCAGCCTGTCACCATCTTTATCTTCGGTCTTTGTCTTGTTTTCCAGCTCTCTTTTAGAATCTTCATCGTTACTAGTTTTCAATTCACCTTTATCTTCATTTATATTTGAAACAATCAGATGTGCTCCCAGATGTCCAAGGAGCTCAGTTTTTTTCTTAAATCTCATTGGACATTTAACACATTTAAAGTGCTTCCCTCCTTCAGCATTTTTGAAAGGTGATTTTGACAGATGAACTTTGATGTGATTCCAAAATGAATACCTACAAGGAAACGATTCTTCACAGACAGAACAATTATAACTTTTTTCCGTTTCTGATTTTGACATTTTACATGCTTTGCTCGACAAAAGTTTCTCAATGGTTTTGTCTCGTGTATTAACATGATATCTATGATATTTCATGCCTGAAGTTTTGCAGATCCAACAGTTTACTCTAATGTTTTCCATATTTAATTCAGAGGGCACAAGGGAATCCCATGAACCAAGATCACCATAATGATTTAAAATATGTTTACAGAAGGATAAACTTGAAACAAAAGACTTGTTGCAAATATGGCACACCTGTGGCTCCCTCGTCATATATGAGAGCAATGTTTTATGATGAGATATTACATGATTAACACCGTCCTCCGAGTTATCAAATGTGCTAGTACAAAATTTGCACTTCTGCAAAATCCCTCCAGCTTCTGACATACCTTCTGATGAATAATTGCCTGCATCCAAATGTAGGATTTGTAGTTTTGGTGTGGTGTTCTCTTGGTTAACAGGCGTTGTACATAAATCTTTCTCCTCTATTGGTTTTTCCAAACTACCTGTATCTATATTTTCATGCTTTCTCGTTTCTATTTTGTTGGGACCCTGTGTAGTATTCTGATTTATTATTTCATTTGGCATATCTGTTTCAGCTCTGGTAGATGTCTGAGTTACAAAACTCTTGATACAAGTTTTACTTTCTTTATTGTTTGTTTTATAAGATCTACATTGTTTGATATGATCTGTAAACTCATAATCAGTGTAAAATTTACTCTCACCAAAATTACATGAATTCTTTTCAACATTTGCAGGAATCTCTTTACTCTCTTTACACTCTTCCAAATGTTTCAGGTAAGTTCCCTTAGGATATTTCTTTTTGCAATGGCGACATGGATGTTTGGAGTCATCCTTTTTATGTACTGCCAAGTGATGAGCAGACAACTCCTCCCGTGTATCAAATAAAGCCAGACAAAAATAATGGCAACGAAGTTTATTTTTGTGGGATTTAATCTGGTGTTGGAAGACTTTCCTATTATTGGTTTTAATTAAATTACATTCTGGACATTGAAACTTTTTCATGTGTTTCTGTTTCTTATGCAAGCGTAAAGCAGTGTGTGTTGTAAAGGCTAATGAGCAGTGTTTACAGGGTAATAGAGGTCTCAACCGTCGAAATGATTTTACCTTTACTTTCTTGTTATCTGGAAGTATATTTTGAGGCATTTGAACAATATTCTCATTAATTTCAGTTTTCACTATGGTTTTTTCACAGACTGATTCTGGTAAAAATACTGATAGTAAAGAATCTGTCTCAACATTTCCAGCTGAACTAATACTTGCAGTTGAAACTGTCTCTTCACCTTCAGGTTGAACATCAGAAACTTGACTTCTTGATGACAAGAGATCAGCAGCTGTAGGTTTATCTACCTGGGGTTCTGCTAGACTACAATTTATATTCGATAACAAGTTTGGAAAGACCAGTGCCAAAGACTTTCTGGTTTCCACAGTTTTATCGCTGTGCTCTTGAGATTTACGAGCCGAGGACAACAGTTGCCCTTCCCAGGAAAATGGCTTGACATCTGCAATGAGTTCATCATCACTAATCTTATCGCTGGAAACCCCAAGATGTTGTGCAACATGTAATTTTAATTGGTACTTGTTTCTGGTTTCTTTATTACATAGGCGACAAACAAGTGCCATTTTATCCGAGGATGCCTGCGCATGATTTTGAAAAGCGAGCAATTCACTTTTCTTTTTTCTGTCACTATTACCTTCAATCCTTATTTGTTTATTGTGGCAGTTCTTCCTGTGTTCTCTCCAGTCAGTCTCTGAAGCAAAGTCAGCAGAGCACTGTTTACATTCAAAGATATTATGAATTTTTCTCTTGTGGACTCTGTGAGAGATAGGGCTGCTGAAGAGCTCATGACAAATATTGCATCTCAATTTGAAATGATCTTTGTCATGAGAAATCATATGCAGCTTGAACCTTTCACTATCCTTGGTTTTAAAGGTGCACTTCTCACATTGCCACTGGTTCTTGTGTAACATTAGATGTTGCAAATATGTTGAACTTCTGTCAAATGTTTTACCACACTCTTCACATACCTTAACCACCTTTAACACATGCATTGCCTCCTTCACCCTCTCTTGAGGTTGTTGTAGATTTTGTTCCAAGAAGGGGACAGGCGCTACTGTTGGGGAATCGAGGAGGTTCTGTAGCTCGTAGGACACCATACTGTTGTGAGCCACACCTGTTGGGACAACTAACCGTCAAAAATAACTACCAAAGGGGAAAATATAATCTCTCAATCCCTTCAACGTGCTTTTCAAAGACAAAAGTATAATCGAAGAAATTTTTTAAGGCTAGGGAAAGCAACCTAAAGCACAAGACTGTGGTGACAGATTTCATCTTATTTATGGCTGTACATTGTGCTACCACTTTATTTCATGTTCATTTAATCTTTATATCTGATATTTCATGTAATTGCTGAATAAATACCAATTACAGTTTGAAGATACAATATAAATATAATTCATGGAGATTATGAAAAGCATTTGGATAAAAGGCTTGTAGTTTCCAAGAACTTAATTTGTATGTAGTGCAGGTATACAAACCCACATGAATGTGCAGTGTACTTTTCCTAAATATCTCATATGTAAAATTATAACATACTTTAGCTGGTTAAGGCAGAAGCAAATATAGGAACAGCAACATATGAATGCACATATTGAATTCACAAATTAACAACCGAGCACAACTATATCTCCCACAGCTACACTGATCACGTGTGTGTGATTTTTAAACATCAAAGTAGTAAAAGTACAGCATGTAAAAAAATATCTGGTCAAAAGACCAGTCTGTAATAGCGCATAAAAAAAATCAGGAATTCAAATTCTTAATCAAATTGTATAAACACACACACACTTAAAGGTTAAATATTGGAATTAGCACATTACATACATTTATTCGAGGGTTTGCTATCCTTCAATTGGGTATAAAACAACGCACAAACAAGCAGTGAAATGTCATCATTTGTGTCATACCATTGATGAATGTGTGATACACACAAGATAAGACTTCAATATGCTCCACATATTTTATATTACTGAAAGGAATATTTAGTTTACTTCACAGACTGGTATGTATGATCTTTCAAAACTCTCAGGTCTAATTTAAGGATTGCAGATATGTTGGATATAGACCATTGGGTGGTGCCCTAATTGAATAGAGACTTATGGAGTGCTTTGCTATGAAGATACAGAATGATGTAACTACGGTTATGTGACTTAACACATTTGTCCCTAAAACAGTGGTAAAGCTCATTGGTAAACAGTCTTATGTAAAAATTTAATTATGTTTCACCAAGCAGCTTATGTTCTGGATTTTGAATTCTACTGCACACATTGGATCATGCAACCATGCAATAATGAATAACTCGTCTCAATAAAAGAACATACAGAGGAACCTCAGTATTCGCATCCCTCTCAATTTGCACTTTTTAGCATTCAGACGTTGTGTTCATGTACGGGTATTCGTCCGTTTTCTTGGCATTCAGACGTAAACACGCATCCCTGACGTGTCAGTACCGCCATAGCTGTTGTTCAGTTCACAACCCACTGCACTTTTCTCTTGGATATTTTAGATATTTTTCATATTCTTAGTGTAAATAAGTAACCATGTCACCTAAGAAAGTTTGTTATATGAGCCAAGCAAAAAGAAAATTATTAAGAACCATGACAAAGATGAAGAAAGAACATATAGCAATATATGAAAGTTTTGTCAATGTGTCTGCTCGTTATCGAGTTTGGTATGCCTAAATCTAATTCTCTAATAAAAGAAATATGTGCAAAATGGGGAGAAAGTGCAAAGTTTTCATGAAAACTATCACCCTAACAAAGCTGTGACAAACTGTGTTATAAACCTGTTGAATGACAATGCTATGTCTCACTTTAGAAACATTTTAAAGTGCAGGCAAAAGCAAACATCCTTGGACAAGTTTCTTGTAAGAAAAGCATCCAGTGAGTTTAATGTGGGAAACAGAAAGAGAAAAGAGAAAGGACACCAGAAGCACAACTACCATTAGTTATAATGGTAGAGGACTTCCACTGCCAAAAAATTACAGTGCAGTACATTTCTCTTCCTCTGCCTCACCACTTTCCACATATGCCATCAACTCTCCTAGGTACAGGTAAAGTGTATAGTGTGTTAGCATTTATTTAATTTAATAATTGAATAAATATATTTATTTTTGTGGTCTGGAACAGATTAATCCAATTTCCATTATTCCTTATGGGAAAAAATTGTTCGGTATTCGCACTTTTGGCATTTGTCCCGCCTTCAGGAACCAATTATTGTATGTAAATCCAAATGCCAAAGTTCCACTAACAACAAAAATTTGATTAAGATAAAACAAAAATTGCCAAACTGTTAATGAACAGAATACAATTACTTTCAAAAGGCACAAAATTTGATATACCTGTATTTGAACCCTGGTCGGGATTTGAAGCTACACATTATGAAAATTGCATAATTCCAAAATGCATCTTTGCAGCCAGAAACAAGGAAAACTATTGCAAGCGTAATATTCCCCAAATTGTCTCATTTTAACATTTTTGCTGAAAACATGCCAACTCTTGTGCTACAGTATTTTGAGTTTTGTGTACACCACCTCACAGTTTGGTACTATACTGTATTTTTAAGTTTGCAAAATACATGAGCAGGTAAACAGTTTTACCAATAGTAGTGTAACTATAGAGGTAAGATGACAAAGAGGTTTTTAACAGACAAAAGTGCTAAATTGAAGTAGAAAAGTGATGGAGGCTGGGGAATGAAGTGCTTGTTGACACTAGCACTGTTTCTGACAAGAAATAAAAAGTATAGATTTTACAGCTCAAAGCCAGGAAGGAGAGCTTTGTAAGCAAAGAATATGAGAAATGATCAGCGATTCAAATTTTGATCAGTTTGATAAAACTAGTCTAAAAACAATAGTTATGTACAAAATTAAGTTTGTACTGTATTATTTATTTTTGTTCTTGTTTAGACAATTAGATAAATTGTCTAAATGTCAATTTAGAAGTCTAAAATTTGACAATTCCTTGTTTATACAGAATATTTTGAGTGCATAACCATGCAAAAATATGATTTAAATCACTTAAGAAAGTGCCATCAAAGACATCATTAATCCTTGTGTTCCTCCACTGGCTGCAGATAAGGGACAGCAATGATCCTCTCCAGACGACTGTTTACATGTCAAATCTACGGCTATATTATCTGTCCATGTCTCGGGCATCATCTGTTATCTCGGAAAAAATTCTGTAGCCACCATGTTGCATACACTTGCAGCTTTTTCTTTCTGTGATTATGCCCACACGAGTGTTCCCCCAATGCCATGGCAGGTAGAAAGCACTTTGTGGTACCCAAGTTCCTCAATTATGTGCAGGAGTAGTGATCCTGAGTGCAATACAATTTAGGAGGAAAGCTAGTCCAAAAACGAGTGATGGGTAAGAAACTGAGCAGCTGCAGCCTTGGTGCCATCGGTGCAGCAGCATTATGCAGAGAAATTCCTGTTGTTACTTATGGAAGATGTGGCAACACTTAATACAATATCGGATGCAAATAGCTCCATCCTACAATTTAGTGTTACTGATATTATTAATGGTGATGTTCCCATAGTGATGATGGTGACAGAAGGAGCAATATGATGCTCTCATAATGATGGTGACAGGGAGCAATGCAACCCCCCCCCCCTCCCCTTTAGATTTGTGTTACCACGTAAAAGAACGTTGGCACAACAAGTTAAACATTTCCATGTGTGTAGACATAGTGGTAGTGTGTGTGTGTGTGTGTGTGTGTGTGTGTGTGTGTGTGTGTGTGTGTTTGATGTCTACCAAGTGTGAGGAGTCATGGTGAGGGCCGTGTTGGCACATATGTACCATATGGTGATATCCTAACACCACCCACTGCAGTTAGGATAGCCTTCCATTTATTACTGACAAGATTTTTATGCCAAAAATCTCTGATAATACTGATGATAGTGTGACAACTTTGCAATAGACAATAAAATCTGTAAACTTGATTATTTCCTTACAAACTTCGAGCAATTAATAGGACATGGTACGAGGGAAACAACAACTCTGCAGTACTGTGTATGTTTATCAAGTCACAGGAACTACTGCACATTAATGTGCACAAGGGTGAAAAAACACTACAATAATGCAAGGGAAATTTGTGCATCTGATGATTCCATATGGTAAGAAACACATTATATATGATTACCATGTATTGAAACAAGGTAGCTCTCATCCCCTTCTCATAAGCCTGCCAAATGTATGTTGCTAGATAGATTCCTGCTCTTACTGAAATTCCTAGACTTTGCCAATAACAATAATTCAGATGCAAAACCTGTAAATAAATCAGACATCTGTTCACCGATCTGAATACCGTACCAAGTTCAACGTCCATTACGTACTAAACAAGAACACTAACTGATAAGTCCCTGATGCTGTTTAAAGGACATAAGTTATTCAAAAAGAATATTCTATCTCAACACTGCCAATTTGGGTTCAAAAGTCATTCATTCAACATTACTTAGAGGATTGGTAATTTAAATGATAAACACTAGCACCACTGTAGAAATCACCACAAACAACTCTCATGCCTTCTCTGGGGCATTTGTGAAGGCACCACAACTCAAAATAGAGTATATCCTAAACACACTCAAATTACGTGACTAATCATAACAGAAACAGGTGACACATGCAAGGTATGGAGGAAGACTATGTCAGTCAGATAAAAGTATACTACTAAGGTATCAGTGAATCGGCACAAATGTTGACAAATAAGCAGGGTAACCATAATCTAACTCACGTAAAACCAAATTAGCAGTGACACTAATTTCAACAAAGTAAGAGCTACGGAGTATTCATGTGGGGATAATGGATACGAGTTGTTTTTAAAAACAAAACAAAAACAAAAAATTGAGTACAGTGTATTAGGGAAGAATAAATGCTTCAGCCACCAACTTGTTTTAGCAATATCTCGATGAGTATTGCATCTACAGACTAGGGCAGTGTTATACTAAAGATAAAACACCTTCTCTTTTTCAATCCTGCTTTAGATGTTTCCAAAACCAATTTGCATCCCTTATGGAATAAAAAATACAACTTGTTTAAGTAGCTAATAAGAATTACTGACTCTACAATACATTTTACAACAATCCTAAAAAGACAGAAAAGAGGCAGCATCATACTGGTATAATATGCAGAAAATCCCACAAATCATTAGAAAATATAATCTGGCTGGAAAACCACTGTCCAAACTAGTGTTCAAAGGAAACCAAGGTGAATCCTTCTTCAAAATTGTCAACAGAAATGTGCCTAAGCCTTGCATTAGAAAATCACCAAGACCTGCACTGGAAAATTGTCAAGACCATTACACTCACAAATGGGACCAGAGGATGGTCCTACCTGAAAAACAAAACCTCCGAACACTCTCAATGGACAGCAAAGGAACACAAATCCCAACCTCCAACCACTACTCCTACAAGATTAGTAGTACTCTCGTACGAGTACTCGGCTACATTTGGCTACACTGTCAAACTCTAAATGAAGAAAGTGGGTCGGTAATGAAACAGAATTTACAAAATTCATCTGTATACCATGCAAACATTAATGCCTTATCTAATCATTAAAAGAAAGCTGGCTGTCTGATACACAATATTCAAGGTCCTAGAAACATTCAGAATGCAATGAGATACCAGAAGGCTTATAATGGGAGCAAAACACTGCTTTTATCATCAGAATCCTTGTCACGAAATCTTGAATATGAATCCTTTTTCACATGTTCATTTTCTAAAGGAACACAAGATTACAATGCACAGAGTGTACATGCACCAGACTGAAAGCTGTGGCTGTGTGCTTCCCACTATGAACATAAGTCACCAGCATTAGGTTCAGATATCTGAACTTTGTACGAAAGTGAACAAATCACAAGGGCCATGACGAGGATTCGAACCTACGTCCGAGATCATCCTAGACGCTGCCTTAATCGACTGAGCTACGACATGGTCAAAAAGAGTTGCAACCAGAAGTTGTACCTAACTTACTTGGATCCTGCAGCCTCTCCGAGACACAAACCAGGGTTTTACACAACTCCATGCACTTGAGCTATGTCAATAGGCCATTCTACCTCTTCGCCCTTACTTCACTACACACTTCATTTGATACATCACGCTATTGTGATTTTTGTGTGTAAATTTGTACACAAGTCTTATTACTAATCATTAAATTATTGCAGTTATTTTGTAATTATTTCATCATCATTAAGTGATGTTGTGGGCATGAACTGCATGGTGGTGCTGGAAGTTGCTGCTGCATGTGCTACCCATGATTGCTGTTTTAGTAACGAGGCCATCACACCCAGGAGGGGTAGCCACAATTTTTTTTTAAATGCAACAAAAGTTTAAAGAAGCCTTGAGGAGGGTTTGAACCTATGCGCAGGGTGTAACATGACATTCCATCTACCAAGATGTTCACCGCTCCTGTGGATTTGTTCACCAACATATTACGATAATGTGAATTCTCCGTGTACGACGACTGTTTACTCAACCTGTCCTCTTAAAAAGAACGTCGCTTTTGGCCGTTTGCCCGTATGGCCGAATTTGGACGTAATTTGAAAACGAAAAAAAAAATGAAAATAAATTTGGGATTTTTTTTTTCAACAACAAAGTTTAGGGTCCTCTGATAGGTTAGGTGGGCAGGAAATTCTCATAAAGTTTCAAAACGGTATGAAAAACGTTAATTTAAAGTGTCCTCTCATAACCTCTGCGCATATGCCGGACGATTCAAATAGAAAACAGAACAGAACGTCACTTTTGTGAGTCGATTTCATTTGAAATTACGTTCAAATTTGGCCATAGCGCGCATACGAGCGAAAAGTGACGTTATTTTTAAGAGGACGGGTTGGTTTACTAAGAGGCCTCAGGAAACAAATGTAATAGTGGGAGTTTTAAATCTTATTTTAAACCTAAAACGACCCTGGTTGTCATGTGCATCATCAATGAAATAACCCAGGTTGATACACACAGTTTAAGGGTTAAACTGCAAGTTATGTCTACTAGAATACTTAAAAATGAATTCATCAAAGAATGCTTAAGAAATGTCTATTTATACACTAGCCTAAACATGCCAGGTTATGTGCCTGTTATTTGCATTAAAACAACTGATTACATTCAGTGTGCAACTTTCTTTGTGAATTCAGAGATACAACAAAATTAACCAAAGACCACAGTCATCTGAACGTCATTCAGACAGACTTCTTTTATGGGCATATCAAAGCTGAACATTTAGCCTTAGGCAAATATATTCACTAATGATCTATTGGAATAAATGAACACTACATAGATTTATATATAAATTTTGAATATGAAATTGACTTAACCAAAAAAAAAAAAATATACCAACAGATGCACTAGCTAGGATTGTATTGGATTGTAGTATAATGGATTCTTCTACCTCTACAATAACTTGCTCTGATTCTTGCCCTCTTTATTCACTCTTAATTAGTTTTAGTAATTTAATTTTAAGATTTACTCTTCAAAATGCTATTAAAAGTGACATACAAAATTGTTACTCTACATTTGGCCTAACCTAACACAAAATTTGAGTTAAAGGAATATTCTAATACAAATACATATATATAAATATCAGTTTTATTAAAAATTTACATTGATAAAGACACCACTGAGAGCAGACTACCTACAAAACTTACTAATTGAAATACACTGACAACAAGATTACAGTACACTGTACTCAACATTTCAAAAAGTTTTTAAGTTTCTGCAGGTAACCTACCTAAGTCTGGTAGATTTGTTCATTTACAAATAGATTAATCTTAGTAACAGATCAATCTAAACAAAGAGGCATGGCAGTGGGGTTGTTGCAATTATGATGTTATGCTCCCATATCCTGAGTAACAGAGGTACCAAACACATCACCATCACCCAGGTAAAGCTCAAGAGGGGAAAACAAATACAAATAAACAATTTCTCAATGAGGACCACAACAACCCAGCTGACAAAGCTCTTTCAAACATAAGGTTTTATAATTAAAATGAAGCATGGCCATATTATTACAGAAACTTAATATCACATTCTTGTGTTCTAACAAAATTGGGTAAAAAATATAATGTTCATACAGTATAAATTACCTTAAGAGGGCTATCAAGTTGAAATACAGTATCATATCTTCAAAGTCCACTCGACAGTGTATGTTATTTTTTTCAAATTATTTCATTTTAAGAAAGTATCCTCACGGGAATGTCAGTGATGACATGACTGTACGGTGAGGCACAATAAATGAACAAGAGGCTGTCAAAGAATAACATTCAGTGAGCTTCAGTACATTATAAATTTCAAGTGACAGGCATGGTAATCAATTAATAAGCACCAGCTGACTATAAAATACACTTCCAAATTTTGTCATGAACTTTATGTTCAAAAATAATTATACAAAATTATTTGTGTTGCATATCTGTAGCTACAGATACAGTGTCATTTATAACCCAAAATAAAAATATATAGAAATAATGTAAATTTATATCTACGATCATATTTTCTATAAAATGAAAGCTTACAACGTACTATGTACTGAAAGCGATAAAAAATTATGGTGACCGAAGATTCTTTAACACTAACTTTTTTATTTCAATAAAAAAATATAAACTGAAGAATTTAATATATAAGAGTTGAGCTTAAAAGTTCAGTTACTCTTGCACAAAACATTTACATTTTGAGCAAAGTCAATAAGTTTCTTACCCAATGGAACCAAGATAGCACAAAGAAACAAGCAGAAACTCTGTAATATATAATTCAGTTAATCTTTTTTGCTGACCTGCAGCAGGAGATCATAGTCAAACCAAAGTTGAATGAACTAAATGGAGATGAAAAAATACATAGATTAAACTATCCTTAAGAAAAGTTATGCAATGATGAATTAAATTTGATAAACGTAGTTTTAAAATGCCAGGTTAAAATCGTACTCCTGTAAAACAATTACTAAATTTGATGAACGTAGTTTTAAAATGCCAGGTTAAAATCGGACTCCTGTAAAACAATTACTAAATTTGATGAACGTAGTTTTAAAATGCCAGGTTAAAATCGGACTCCTGTAAAACAATTACTATTTTGACATTTATATACGCTAACCAATAAGTCTCAAAATGTTTATGTTTGTACAAGACACAACTGTTTTATGAGACAATTCTTGCCTTCAATACACTACAGCATTTGCAATGACTGAAAGCCTGCTAACAAATTGTAAAATTTGGTAATCGTCATCAGTTACTCAAAAATAACATTTCAAAAGGTGTTTCAAAGGAAATAATATTCACAACATGACAATAAATCAAGACGTTCACAAATTTCCAAAAATGACTGAACAATAGGTTGCTCACATTGAATGAGGACAATACACACACACACTAAAAATATGAATGGAAAAATTCAGTGAAATAAGTAACATCACAGTCTGAGATGCTTGTAATTGCAGTACAAGTAATCTCTCTCTTAATCTTCTCTCAAATTCTGAGGCAATAGGATTTAGAATAAACACAAAGTTGAACTGTGATAACCTCTTTGTAGTGAAGACTCTGTCACCACCGGTGAAAATACTCACGAGGCATCGCGTAATTATTTTTGTTAAAAAAATGTAGCATCGTATACATCCCTCTTCAATACAAATCTATACAATTTTTTTTATGTACAAGACATTATGCTGCTTTCTTTAATAATTCTAATGTTACAAAATAAAACTATTTACAAATAAATATGTAAATCAAAACCTTGCGACGAGTCAATAAGCTGATTCATGCACGAATTAAAAATGCTTCTATTAAAAGAACTATAGTGTACTTAATATATTATCTGGAATTTAACTTACACATACATATGGGCAACCCCCCCCCCCAACCCATTCTTATTTATCGGCCACTACACCTCACTACTGCTTCAAGTGTAAAAAATCTGGAATTTTGTTTACCTAAGGACAAGAAGTGCACCACCCTTTCAATTTTCAGTGCCATTTACACATGTCCAGTGCCTCATGCACTTGATATTCAACAGCCTCTGCTGACTCATGTTTGTAATAAAGAAACACTGCTACCTATCTATCCTATATGCACTTATATAGTAATCATCTTTGTGCAATATCCATTTAATATTCTGGTGCCAGGTAGTTTTCAAATTGTGCATGATAGCTTCCCTTTCATACAAACAAAAATTGGCCTCTTGTTATATAATGTATGAAAATATTGGGCCTTTTTCTTGATGAACATTGAATTGATTCTTGATGATACGTGATTTTAACTTTAAAATAAATAAATAAATCTACTCAGTATGTATATATATGTTATATATATATATATATATATATATATATATATATATATATATATATATATATATATATATATATATATATATATATATATATATATATATATATATATATATATATATATATATATATATATATATATATATATATATATATATATATATATATATATATATATATATATATATATATATATATATATATATATATATATATATATATATATATATATATATATATATATATATATATATATATATATATATATATATATATATATATATATATATATATATATATATATATATATATATATATATATATATATATATATATATATATATATATATATATATATATATATATATATATATATATATATATATATATATATATATATATATATATATATATATATATATATATATATATATATATATATATATATATATATATATATATATATATATATATATATATATATATATATATATATATATATATATATATATATATATATATATATATATATATATTTATTTATTTTATATCACAAAATCATAACCAATGTAAGAGTCTTCTAATACAAACAGTTTACATGAAATATTTCATTTAAATTAAACCAATATCTAAAATATTGATGTAATCAAATCAGCTGCCAAATAATAATAGATTTATGAATGAGAGCAATAGATCGCACCAAGTATGATGTTTGTATAATTCAAAGCTAAACAAATGCAATTAATCTCAGCCAATGTTGTTAGTATAATTACAACAACAAGGACAATTTGAAATACTGTACTATGGACCTCAGTCATCAGGAACAAACGAGAAAAAGCTCCCAGTGCTGACATTGACAAAGAAATTATACTTTTTTTAACAAGAGGAAAAGACTGCAAGAGATAGCTATTAAATACCAACCAACAATTCAAGAACAGTACTGATTTGACGAGAAAATTTAACAAAATGAAAATGCAAATAAATAAAATTGATTAATACTCAGGAGTACTGGACAGTACTTGTATACAAAAAAGAAGACACTTATGTAAGAAAGTAGATCAATAGTATGTATGTATGTATGTATGTATGTATGTATGTATGTATGTATGTATGTATGTATGTATGTATGTATGTATGCATGCATGTATGTATGGATAGATGGTAAGATGTACTCACCTAGTTGTGCTTGTGGGGGTTGAGCTCTGGCTTTGTGGTCTTGTATGTATGTATATAATGAAAACATTATGAAATGGTACAGAATCAACCCCAAACTGCTTAAATAAAGAAAGCCAAAAATATAAAAATGTGTAAGCAAAGTAGAATCTTAAGTTAACGAACATTACGGAAGATATTCAATGGAAAGAGTCAAAGCAGTTCATAAGCCAGATCACTTGTGAAGGATAAGCACTGGAACGCTTTGTACTGTACATTATGGGTTAAAATTGGACGACGAGGCACTCATGGATGGAGGACACCAAAGTGGTGAGAAAGGAATTGAAAGCACTGGTCAGCATAAATTTATGGTAATTACCTAACAACTCATCTTAAGTTATATTTCCCAGGATCAATTAAAGAGTTGCTTAGGAGTGACCCAAAGATTGCAACACTGGTGTTTAATTACACAGCCTATCTTAAGCTTCATCTAACAATGTCATGCCCAGATTAATTTTCACTTGTTAACCTAATAAAAAATCAATAGTTTATAGGGATTATCATGGCTGCAGGTGACAAAACCCCCAAAACAAACGCCCATAATTATATACCTGTAGTTACTAATGACAGCCTGCACAACACATTTCCAATGGAAAACTAATAAAATGATAAAATATGATTAATAGCACATTAAAAAATAGCAATTTCACCATTACAAGAAGTTGCTAGTGACAAATGATTGGACACTTGTTTGTTTGGTTGAACTAACCCAATCTATTTTTGTTACGCTAAAATTCAAATAAAATTCAAAGGTTTACCATACAAAATTTAAGAGAACATTACAGCATTTTAAAGGCAATAAAAACTCACTAAGATATATATACAATGAAAGCTGAAGAATAAATAAAAATTAAATTTGTTCCAAGATAGCAAGGACATAGAGTAACAAGTACAAATTATACCAGTAAGTGAACAAAATATTAAAGAAAAAAAATATTTAATGAGACAAAATAAGTGAGCATGTAAAAGCATGAAGTCTAATGGAATGTATGGAGATATTTGGCAGAGATATGCATGAACCATCCTATTTTTGAATACAATACAGCAAAACTGAATAAATACAGAACGTGAATTAAGGAAAACCAAACGTACACATTGACCTCCTTATCCTAAATCTGAAGAATATAAATTGTCATCCACACTTTCGTGGAAACAAACATTCTATTCACCTGGGCTCTAGGCGACTCGAACCTTGACCGCCACGTGTGTGAGAGGCCGAAGCTCAATCAACGAGCTATGGAGTAGATTTAATCAGGAAAGTTTCCAGAAGCAGCATACTGTTGCTGCTTCTGGAAACTCTCCTTATCAAGTCTACTAATAGCTCGGTCGATAGACCTTCAGCCTCATACGTGTGAGGTCTATGGTTCAAGCCTGAAGAATATTTATGAATTACATTTTTAAACATCATGAATTGGATTTATGACTCGATTCATACAAGGAATTGTTTTTGTTATATACTGTACACATCTGGAGCACATCATGAAGGTTTAGATAATTTGAAATGATGTTTCAGAATGTTATTTACACTAAAATAATGTACTACAGATGCAATATAGCATTATGGTAGGAGGTCAATATCTTGCAATCATAACGTAGGAGACTAAGCTCCATCTCATAACCAGTTGGATGCAATGTAAATACAGCTGGCTAACTCATTTTATTACCACCCATAAACTACCCTTTCTCATCAATGACGATAAGATACTAGGTGACACAGGTGGGATTACCGTCACTTCCAAGTGAACACCTCTTGTAGCAAATTGTTTTCACATAATATTTATAAATTATAGAAGTGTAAATTAATTGTACTTTGCGTCAGGATTCATAAAACCCTCTAAATCAAAATCGTCCTCCTCTATCTCATCATCACCAATTTCATTTGCATTGCCTATCTGTTTACATTCATTCTCATCCTTATCAATGTTGTTACTGTCTATTTCATACCCATCTTCACTGTATGGTTCAAGAAAGTGCACAGCTAGATGTCGGTAAAATTCTGAATTATTAGTAAATTTTAGACTGCATTCATTACATTCGTAAGTTGAAGAAATTTTATTTGGACAGTTGTCAGAGGAAGAAGGTCCACTAAGTTGACGTGACCATTTAGGAAGTTCTGATAAGTGTACTTTTGCATGTTCCCAAAATTCAATTCGTGTAGGGAAAAAGTCATCACACTTGGGACAATGGAAACGCTCAGTTTCTTGCAACTCCAGTCCTTCAGTAGCTAACAGCTTATCAATGTTTTCATTTCTCATATTTGCATGGTGTAATATTTTACCTCGAAGGGTACTTTTGCAGACCCAACAGTAGCTCTTAACTTTAACGACATCTAAAATGTCAGGAGGCACAAGTACATCCCACATGCTCAAGTCACTGTAATGTTTTGAAATATGCTTACATAAACACAATTGATTTTTAAATATCATACCACACACTTCACACATTTGAGGCTCGGTTATCATTCGTGTTATCAAATTCTTATGCACAGCTAAAATATGATTTATAGCACTTTCTTCTTTAGTAAACTTATCTGGACAATATTTACATTTCTGAGGGGCCTTTTTATAATTTGATGACTCAATTCCATCACTCTCCTCTTCCTCAATTTCCAAATCTTTGTTTGACTTCAGTGATAATTCAGATTTTCCATCGCCGTCGTTATCTGACACTTCCACATATTCAACACCATTTTTATTTATTATTTTGTTTTTAAATTTTGAGACAGTATTATTTTTTTTATCCTTTAACACACAGTGCTTGATATGCTCATTGTATTTTTTAATATTTGGAAGTATCTCATCACAATTACCACATACATGAACTGGTCTCCTTTCTGGTGGACAGTGTTTGCACTTCTCAAGATGATTGATTAAATTACCTTCATACTGGTATTCAACTTCACAATATGGGCATACTACTTTTCTAACTTCTTTATTGTGCACTTCTCTACAGTGAATTATGCTTTCCTTCCGAGTGTCAAAGAGCGCTGAACATTGGAACCGACAACGAATCTTGTCCTTATGAATCTGTCTTTGGTGTCGTAGTAATCTAATAATACTCTTGTGGGAGACATGACAAGCTGGACAAGTGAAGGTTTTCCTATGTTTCACCCGATGATGTGCACGCAAGGCCTTTGCACTTTTACATGTAACATTGCATAAATCACATGGAATAGCTGGCTTCACACGTTTGGACACATTCACTTGTCTTGATGGTTGTGTTTGTGAAAGATTCTGAATCTGATGGACTTTTATAGCATGTTGATACAAATCAGTTGGAGCATAAAAGTCAAGGGCACACAGTCCACATCTGAAAACTGCACTACCTCCAGAATATGAAGATTCCTCTTGGTCCATATCTGAATCTTGTTCATTTGAGCTCTCTTCCATGGGTTCCTGCTTAATGGTAGGGATTACTGATGCACCAGGTAATGAATCTGAAAGTGGATTCTTAGGTGTAAGGGATGAAGCAGACTGTGTCATAGAACTGCATGAAATAGATGATATGTCTGTCTTGTTGACTGAACTCAAACTGTGAATACCATTACCCGCTGATGATATATCCAATTCTCTTTTAAGAGAGGACACTTCCACTGAACAGATGGGCACAAGATTTTCTAACTTAATATCCTGAGAACTAACAGATGAGCTAGATAATCCTCCTTCCTTTATCAAGTTGTCAACATCCTGTGTTAATAAGAAATCGTCACTGATTTTGCTGCTCGAAACTCCTAAATGCTGGGCAATATGTATTTTTAGCTGGTACTTGTTACGTGTTTCCTTATTACACAAACGACACACAAATTGCCTCTTTTCATTAGCTGGAGGAGGATCCACAAAAATATTGATTGGTTTGACATATTCCTCCTCCGATCGCCGTACATAACCTTTTTTTTCTTTTATATGGCCATGTTGCTCTTTCAAATGATTGATTAATTTAGCCTCAGAATCATAGTCCGTATAACAATGTTTACATTCATGGATATTATGAATTTTTTTCTTGTGGATTCTCTGAGTAACTTCTGTAGCAAAAAGTTCACTGCATATGTTGCATCTCACATCAGGATTTGCTTTCTTGTGTGTTATCCCATGTATCCGAAATCTCTTGGTATCTTTTGTCTTGAAGCTGCATTTGTCACACTGAAGAAGTGGCCTGTGCGTGCGCAGATGCTGAAGGTATTTGCTCGACTTGTTAAAAGCCTTACCACACTGTTCACATACCTTCTTCAGTCTTATCACACGATCAGGTTTCTTCACCCTCTTCCGAACCAGTACCGGTTTGGGTGATGGAGATGAAGTCGTCTCCGCCATGTGGGGGTCTGGGGGATCCTGGGACTCAGGGGACGCCACGATGGGGGTATCCATGCCTGCAGGCACAATGAACTGTCAGCAAATATCATCTTTAACCATGAAAAACACGGAAGGGTTTCAATCCCTCACTGATAGTGAACCCCACATGTTGGTCTCCAGAATGATCACAATCTCATGGCACTATAAGCACACACATCAGCCACACATCATTTAAAAGTATGAGAAGAACAATTTCCCTCTCCTAGGTACTTATTAATAATGCACAACAAATTAAAAATTCATATTTCACTAGGCAGCAGTGCAGGTCTTGTACATCAATGGTACCGAGTACACAAGTTTTTACTTAAGGTGTTACATACATCAGTTTATCAAAATTTTGAAGACATTTATTTTATGTAGAGATAAGAAGTACCGGTACATTACAAATATAAATAATTCCTTAAAAGAATCCAGAAAAAATCAACTGAAATTTCTAAATTTCATTCAAATATTTAAATACATTATATATTATACATACCAAAATTATTTTTGTCAAAAGCATTTCAAAAATATTTACATATACATCTTAAAAAAAATACAAACCCATTCACGACTTGGCATGTTCTGGAGTGTTCATTTCACGGGAAAAATTTTCATTTCACGGGAAAAGTGTTCATTTCACGGGAAGAAGTTCTTTTAATACATTACACAAATGATTACAGATATCCTACCTAAAGTTTATATACAAGAATTAATATTGCACTATACAAGTCTCTTCACTAATGTCATGAGGTATCATCTGATCAAAGAACTATACAAATCCCACTTAAAATGAATCAAAACCTATTATTTTTGCAGGTCCACTTTCATCATCATCAGGTACAAAGTCACTTATCTCTTCACTGGGAGGGTACTGTGCACCATAATAGTCACCCATTATGTCCATTTGCGAACTATCATCTAAGCTAAACATTGAATCCTCTCCAACCAAGTAACCAGGATATGGCAGAGAATCCTGGGGCATGCCAGCCTGTCCATACAATAATTCTGAGCCCTGAGCTGGATTCTGTCCACCGGACCCAGTGCTGAGTTTTCGTCTCACTTTAGCAGAATTATTCTTTCCTTTCTTTTGTTTTGATGTATTTTTGGGTCCTGATTTGGAAGCTTGTATCTGAGCTTTCAATGCTGCAGTCCAACTGAGATTGACTTTTTTGTTACTTGGCGATGGGAGTTTTTTGGGTGTTTTTTTCCCTTGCTTCATATCTTGAGCTGATGGTTCAACTGCTGAAGCATCTTCTTCAGTTGACGTAGCATCCGACAGAGAAGCACTATCATTAACCTTGTCTTTCTCAATTTTCTCTATCTTTTGTTCCTCAACTTTAACAATTTTTACTTCAATTTCTTCAACTGTATTATTCAATCTTTTTCTTTTTTCAGCTTCAGAATTTTTTTCATCACTAACATTCTTTTCACCAATGCTTCTTTTATCATTAACGATTCTCTTTTCTGAACTATTGCTATCCAAATATTTTCTTTTATCTGGGCCCTTTTTCAAGGGAATCAAGTCTTCTTCATCTTCTGGCTCTTTGTAAGATATTGGCACACACCGAGCCCTTCTTCTAAACACAATACTTGCTTCTTCACTGTCATCATCATCATCAGATTCATTGTCCTGCTCTTCATTTTTTTTCTTTTCATCTTCACTCTTATCTTCATTTCTTGGTTCATCTTTATCCTCATCTTCCTCTTCCTCCTCCATCACTTCTTCCTCCTCTTCCTCCTCCTCCTCCTCTCCCTCCTCGTCTTCCTCTTCAGAACCTTCATCTTCATCCTCACTGGGCACCTTTGGGTGTTTTGCAGCTTGGTGCTTCTCGAGTTCAGATCTTTTGGCAAAGATTGACACACAGCGCGGGCATCGGTATGGTTTATTCGGATGTGCATTCTTTTGATGCTGTTTCAACCTAAGCATTTTACGATATTTGGCCTTGCAGTTTGATTCTGGACAACGATGAACCTTATGAATGATAACATGTCTATTGTAAGGTCCACAGCTTCGAAATATCTTGCCACAATGTTCACAACCTCTGAATGGGTAAAGTGTTTCATGAATCTTCTTCATATGATAGGTCATGGATTTCTCTCTATTGAAAGTAATATTGCACTTTGTACACCTAAATAAAGAGCCAACTTTCAACAGGAATGACGGCCGTTCATTTTTTTCACCTTTATCTTTATTTGGAGGTTCGTATTTTTCCTTCGAGACTGGAACTTGCTTTTCTTTGGTTACTGCTGTTCCTGCTGCTCCCTTTTTGTGTGGGTCTGGTTTGCCTCTTGTTACATGATCTTTATTTTTCTCGATATTCTCCCCACCTGTTCCTTTTGCCCTTGTTAAGTGATCTTTATTTTTGTCATGATTTTCACTACCTGATCCTTTCCCTCTTGCTAGGTGATCCTTATTTTTTTCAAAATTTGCTCCACCTGTTCCTTTTCCTCTTGGTAGCTGATCTTTATTTTTTTCAAGATTCTCATTGCCTGTTCCTTTTCCCTTTGTTAGGTGATCCTTACTTTTCTCCAAATTCTCTCCACCTGTTCCCTTACTTCTTGATAAATGATCCTTATTTTTTTCATGGGTGTCTGAAGTAGTTAATTTGCCAGTACCTTGTGGTGTGCTTCTTAAAATTCTGACAGTCTCACTGTTTGCTTTGTCTGAAGGTGTGTGCGATTTATTTTCTTCCTTCTCTTCTGCACTGCTTGTTGTCTTGCTTGGTATTGGTTTTTTCACCACCTGCCCTTTTCTTGTGGTAGTATGTGCTGGCATGTGAAGATTTAGCTGGTACTCACTACGACACACTTTACTGCAAACTCTGCAGGTGAGAGATTCTTCCTTCTTCTTTCTCTCTCTCTCCTTTCTTTCCCTTTCTTTCCTCAGTTCCTCCTCCTCCTCATCCTCCTCCTCATCCTCCTCCTCCTCCTCCTCATCCTCCTCCTCTTCTTCATCTTCCTCATCCTCTTCATCTTCCTCTTCTTTAGTCTCCTGAGCTTTAGCTGCCACTTGAGATCGTGTGGCTCTGGAGTGTTCATTTTTCTGATGGTGTTTGAGCTTGACCAAATGACTAAAGCTCATATTACAAATATCACAGGAAAACTGTTTCTCTTCCTCAACTTCTGATACTGATGATGATGTAGTGCTCTCGTCGTCGTTGTCGGTGTCATCATCATCATCATCGTCATCATCACCCTCCTCTTCCTCCGATTCACTTTCACTTTTTGTCTCCTCTTCACTGTCTGCCAATTTTACTTGGGGTTTACTTCGTGTGACTCTTGTCGGCGGTCTAGGTGGGTATGTGACTGCCTTGGACACTGCTGCCTTACTTGGAGGTCTCACATTCATCACTTTACCATGGGGTAGATTCTTGACGTTCTTAACATTTCCACCTTTAGGGAATGAAGCAACACTCTGTGCACATTTTGCTTTCCCTTTTCCATTCACACTTGCCCCTTTATCCATTAACTCTTTATGGTCGTTGTCATCTTTACTAGATTTCTTTTGCTCTCCCTTTCGTTTCTCCTGTTCATTTTTTTTCCTTCTCTGTTCTTCTTCCTTTGCTTTCCTCTCTCTCTCCTTCATTTCTTTTTCTCGCTTTTCCTTTTCTATTTTTTCTCTTTCCCTTTCTTGTTCCATTTTCTCCTTCTCTTTCTTTTCTCTCTCCTTTTTCTCCCTCTCTCTCTTCTCCCTCTCTCTTTTCTCCTTTTCTTCTCTCTCTTTTTTCTCTCCTTCCATTTTCTCTCTTTCCTTTCTCTCTTGTTCTTCCCTCGCAATGGCCTCTTTCTCTTGTGCTATTTCCTTTTCAAGCGCTACAACTTTTCTCTTCTCCTCACTATCGTCGTCACTCTCCATCAGTTCGTGTTTCAGCCGCTCATGATTTGTCAAGTGATGTTGTAGCTTAAAGGATTCCCCACACTTTTTACACTGAATATGAGGCTGATCTCTGTGATTCTTAAGAATGTGGAACCTCATGCCATACTTGCTTTTCACTTTGATTTTCTCCTTACAAATGGGACACTGCTGCATGCCTCTGTGTTTATGTTTTAAATGAGCTAGGAGTGATGATCTTTTCCTAAAAACAAGGTTACAAAAATCACAGGGTAATTTAATCAGAAACCTTTTTAGAGAAGTATCAGGGTTTGGAATATACTCATCATCACTTTCATGTTTTATGATGTGTGGTTGAGATTCAGTAACAATGATGTCATCCTCCTCCCAAGCCCTCTCATTGTATTTACCTGAAATTGCCCCTTTCTTTCCATCAACAGGAGAGAAAACATCCCGCCTCAATGAATCTCCGCCAATTTTGGCAGTTTTCTTTATATCATTTTTTATAAAATTGACAGACTTGCTCAGTCTGAAGAGAGAGGAAAGGAAAAGATGATGGGGCGGTGTAGGGGGCCGGAACTTGATGGGCTCAGGATGACGCTTTCCTTGTGACCGGGCCTTAGAGGGGCTGCCTCTTGGAGTGTTGGGAGGGAATCCCCTTCGACTGGACAAGGGAGGGCGTCCCCTCTTGCGTCCCCTGGGTGGTGGTGGTGGTGCTGGGGGCATGGCAGGGTATTGGGAGGGTGTGGGAGCCTTCCTCTGAAGCAGTAGTCCAGCGTAGTATTCCTTCCCTGAAGAAACAAGTCAAGTATTACCAACTGTTCATGAGGTGTTCCTCTTCAACTGAAGATCATACAGGTAGAATGGGGAGAAGAAGCCTTTGTCGCCTACTGCTGGTGAGAGGGCTTCAACTTTGGCTAGAAAACCATTAGTTGACCACACTTGAAACGACTACAATAAATGTTTTTTTTTAAGCTTCAATTTTTTTCTCAGATGTTTCCACTGTTAAATGAAGTATTAGGCACTTTCTTTCTCAAAGATCATAGTAAGGCATTTTCAAGCATAAAAGTACTGTACATTGACCTTGAAGCTCCTCCATCCCCATTGAAATCACCTAAGAATGTAAGAAAATAAATATTCATAGCAATTAATGTATCAAGCACTGTATAGTAGTAAATAATTTATAAAAATTATTTACTCGAGGAAAGAATAACAATATTAGAGATTACATAATATTATACTGTACATACATTCAAGAAAATAAACATGTAACAAAATATGTAACTCAACTCCCCACAAACAATTTAGCAGCACTATAAGTAAAATCCTAAGCATCCCAAACTTCAGATTAATTCTTATTATTATTTATCAAATGGAAATAGAGTAATCTTACATACATAGTTGATGTCCATATATATACACAAGCTTGGTGACAGAAATAATACTGTGCATGTTTTTTTCACCAATTGCTTGGCATATACAATGAAGTGAAATACACCATGTTAAAACTCATCTTGTGATTTTGTGCACATGAAAATTAGGGTCACTACTATACTGCAATTTGTGACAGAAGCTATTGAAAGGGAAATCTTGTATACTTTACGGAATAAATAACTGTTACATGCAACTAAGCCAGCCAGAGGCCTGGCCAGGTTGAGGACCGGGCCGCGGAGACGTTGAGCCTCGAAATCATCGCAAGGTAACCAGCCCATAAACAAAAATATTTGCAAAGTATTGTACCCATCTAGTCATTATTTATAAGGATATCAGGTGCTTGTGGTACCATAATTACTTAAAATTAATACTTATTGTAGCTTGGTTTAAAAGACAAAAATGGAGTAATTAATATACAGTATGTGTATTCCTAATACTGTATAGCTTGTTGTGCAGTAATATTTTGATTGTGTGTGTGTATGGTTACTTATTCGTCAACTAAGGATTCATCCAATTTCATCCATTTGCATGAATGTAAAAAAATACCAGTCTTATGTAATCTCACCAACCCATTTTACCTTCTTGAAAATACAAATTATTATTATATAGGATGAGAATTGTGTTCACGTTCCAGTTTACTCTGTATTGTTTATCATCAATAGTTTCGAAATTTCATTACCACCATCTCCTTCAGTATCTTCCAACTTCTAGCACTCTGTAAGGTTTTAATTAGTACTTTAAATGCTTTTGCTGGAAACAAAAGCTTTACTTCCAAGGATAGTTTTACAAGAAATTTTTTTAGTAAACTAAAATTAGATTTGAATAAATGGATAAATCTAAGTAATCCCAATAGCTGCCCTTGTAGAGTGTGAACAATTTTGTCCTCCCCACCCCTCCCCTTCCCTACATCCCATCATATAAAACTGGGATTGATACAACAGTTTGTAAAAGACCTTACATTTTGGAGAAGCTTCTCAAGAAATCCAACTTATGTTTCCAAAGTTCTCTGATGCACAAAATCAAGGATGGTATATTGGTGGGACCTCAAATAAATGCAATGTTTAAATCAGAAAAACTTGTAAAAGAGATGAGCAATGTTGAAAAAGCAGCATAGTGTGCATTATGTACTGAAGTTCATGGATTTCTACGAAATTGCAACGATTGTACCTACAGGGATGTGATGGCAAGACTTCCCGTAAGCTTTATTGTCACACAATTCCCCTGCATAGCCGGCAAATCTGCCTCTTCACTCTCACCTTCGTCATTGATAAACTTTTCCCAACACTACTACACTCCACCAGGACCAGCATTCATCATCAATAAGTCCATGAATATCACGCTCATGCAAGTCCTGACACCAGTCTAGACAATACACCCAGGATTCACCCCATAACCCCCCCCCCCCAATGTGACCATTGCAGGTGCACCAGCCGGTAGGTGATAACCTACAATCTACTCGATATTCTTCCAGCGACTTGTTCCAGTCGACCGTTGACAAAGGATGTGATGTCAGGGGTATAAGTACACCTGGTTTCAGCCGTCAAAGTCAGTCTCACTTCAGGTGCTCAGGAATTACGACATTATTAAGCTGGTACACCGCAAGCCTGCTTCTTCAGACCACATTTCATGTCCAAGTTAAAGTGTTTTGTAATCATTTAAGTCACAAGTGTTATTTGCATTGTGTTAATGTAAGCTTTCATGTACGGTATTATTTTCCTATTGTGTATTCACCAAGTGTTATCAGTCAGGAGTTTTTGTAATTCAGTTATTTGTTAATTTTTAATATACTGTACAGTAAATTGTTATATTTTTTGGTCTGAGTTTACTCCACTCTTGCCCAATTCTCACAATGCAAAGGCAAATGCATTTATATTTATTTATTTAATAAACTTGTGTGCCACATTCCATCTGCCCAGTACAGCCGCAGTACTGTTTCACATCACGCACGTCAAGTATATGAACATTGGCTGCCGCACGTCTCTAAAAGCGCATTTTTTGCATCCGTATCTTGACGTTTTCCATGAAAACTTATGTAACAGTGAGGAGCATGGTTAACAGGTTTTACCAAGACATTGAAACAATAGAGAAGGTACCAAAGCTGTTGCAATACTGCCATGATGGGAGAATATATGTGGTCTCTATTATGCACTCACCTAGTTGTGCTTGCGGGGGTTGAGCTCTGGCTCTTTGGTCCCACTTCTCAACTGTCAATCAACTGGTGTACAGAGATTCCTGAGCCTACTGGGCTCTATCATATCTACATATGTCTGCCTCCACCTCGTCACTGCCTAATGCATTCCATCTGTTAACTACTCTGGCACTGAAAAAATTCTAATGTTCCTGTGACTCATTTGGGTACTCAGTTTCCACCTGTGTCCCCTTGTTCACGTAACCCCCCCCCCCCCCGTGTTAAACAGTTTATCCTTATCTACTCTGTCAGTTCCTCTATGTTGAGAGCATAGATAGGATTCTTTGATCAAGAAAATTATGAAAATAATATCCAGCAGATGACATTTAAGGATTAACTGGTCATTATGACCAAAACACAACTGCACTTATGAAGTACAGTATAGTGCAAATTTGCTGCTTTTTTTTTAACTGTACCTTAACCCTTTAACTGCGCACCACATCATATGATGTGTTCAGTGACTTGCAGTAACTTGTGCTCCACATCATATGATGTATTGGAGTACTACGCAAGATTTAAACGGCCCACGGATACACGGGGTTCACCACACCATCAGGGCTCTTGTAAACAGACGCCATTTTATAAAAAAATCATGGGCCAAATTCCCATGAATTTTATTTATATATAACATGTTATATATAACATGTATATACAGTGTAATAACAGCAAAAGGAGTGTGGGGAAGAAGCCATTTTGGTGATGGGTGTGGCAACATCTGCATGATTTGTCATGTTGGTAGGGGTGGCCACTATGCTCTTTGGGCATTATACCGGCTTAGTTGAACAGTTATGGTGAACAAAACATGTAGATACTTATATATAACATCTGTATATAGGGTAATAAAACCACAAACAGTATTGTTGGGGGTGAAATTTTAGTGCGTCTGACCTTGAATGTGTGAGGAAAGCAGCCGCCACCTGACTGTGTAGCGACGTCTCTTAGTGCCTGAACTAACTATATCAACTTAGTTGTACAGTTATGGTGAACAAAACATGCAGATACTTATATATCGCATCTGTATATAGTGAATAAAAGCAAAAACAGTATTGTGGGAGGAGAATGTGGGTGAGTCGAGGGAGGGAGGAAGTAGCCTGCCACTGGCTGCCACTGCCACTGAGCATGCCAACTTAGTGGTTCGTTATGGTGAACAAAACATGCAGATACTTATATATAACTTGTGTATATAGTGTAATAACCGAGAAAGTATTTGTTCACTGCTTGATGAACAATAATTGAATCAACAATATACACACCATATTATTGAGTACAACGATGATTCACTCATTTTATTGTATAAATATATCACACTACACACTATTGAATAATATTACAGCAAAAAAAAAATACAAAAAATCAATCAGACATTGAAATAATTAGGTAATTATCTCTTTGTGGCAACTCCTGCCTGACAGCTGGTGAGCAACAGACCGTCTGGGACGCACACTGAGTCGGCACCTGTTTTTTGCCAGACTTCCCCGCCCTATAGCGGGCAATATATGCCACTTACGATTTTATTATTATTTTTCCCATGATCAGAGAACACAAATTAACAGGTTTAGAAGAATTTTTTTTTTTTTGGTATGCGCCTGTGGGTGACAAATGCTAAATATCCCGGAGACACACAAGGGTTAAACTAAGTTTTCATTAGAAAACTTATTATATTTATTACTTGAATTATGATAAAATATTTTGGGTGGCTTGATATGTACGAATGAGATTGGCAGAACTGGCTGAAAAGTCTGTGACAGCTCTACTGGTGGAGCTCACCAGCAGAAGACAAACTCCCACTTACCAGCACCACCTTTTGTTTCATGATGCATATTTTCTGTTATTTAGTTTGCCAAAAAAAAAAAAAAAAACTGTCCTGTTTATTTTGCTTACTTTATGATTAAATAGAATACACAGGATATTATATGGAAATATTCAATGCACCAGCTGAGTGTTGGATTGTTACAGCCACCACCCTCCAACCGCTCTCCCGTTCTTAGTCACCTCGTCACCATTCCTCACTTCATTGAATAATTTACTTAAATTAAAATCATATACATACATAAAAATTATAAGTTATATATGACTCATGTTAATAGGAATTCTATTTCTACCATCTATCATGTTATTAAGGCTGGCAGTGTGCAAATATACCAAGAGATGTATGTAAACAAGCAGCAGTGTGTCAATGAACGATGGCAGACACCATCAGTGCATGCCTCTACTACTTTAGTGGTACACTCTTCCATTCCTGACATGACACAGCAGTTGTCATGTCATTCATGGATGCTCACATTAATAAACATTGAATATATCTTTAATTTATCATTTATATACAGTGAGTCAAATTGGACAGGACTGTGGTGTGAAAATACGTCCATCTTCGAACCTTGTCAACTTCATTAAGGTTTGTGACGGACCAATATATTGTCACTTTTCCTTCATCGCACGTGTGTGTGGATTGGGTTATTTGGATAAACTTACTTGATAGGGAGGGATATTTTTAAAAAGTTTTTCCAGGCGTTGGGAAGACTTTCTGGTTAATGGGGATAGAATCATTATCAATGGCATCACTATATTTGTGCACTGATTTTTTCAGTCAAGTTTCCATCATGTACATTTAATAAGCATTCACAAAAGTGACATTAACCAGGTGAAAAATGAAAGTTTCTTACAAGTCACAGTACTGGCACTACAGTACCACTGCTCCCACCACTATCACCAATAATATGACAAAAATTTGTCAATTGACATTGATTTGTTAATCAATGACAAAAACAATTCTCTTTCTCACAACCCCCACCCAACATAGCCAGCACTAGTACCGTGAACACCAATGCGGTATTCACCAGTACCGCAGTAGAACACCTCATTGGTGTTCTACCAATGAGCAGAACACATCATTAGTGTTCTACCAATGAGCAGTAGAACACCTCATTGGTGTTCTACCAATGAGCAGAACACTTCATTAGTGTTCTACCAATGAGCAGTAGAACACCTCATTGGTGTTCTACCAATGAGTGGTGGAACACTAGTGAGTAATACTACTAGCAACAAGATCACCAAGTGCAACAATCACATATTTCCATCAGAATCAGTTCTTGTAGAACCAAATAACCTACACCTGGCAATTGGGACAATAGGTGTCAGAAATATAGCTACCTGTCAGTCACTACCCACACCCTCACTCTTCAAAGTCTCACTTTCCTTGCCGAGTACTGTAGCTTATTTAAAGATATTGTTGAAATTCACTATTTATAACATATTCCTCTTCATCATTAAGATCTTTCATCTCCTGCAAAGCCCTTCCAATTTTGCACGGTATCAATGGTTCTTAATTTGTTGTATTGAACCATTCACCAATTGGAAGGCAATGTGCCACAGTGTGCCACTGTTTACAAAGCCTCTCATGACATTTGTCAAATGTCAGGAGAGGCTCACAGAGGTTGATTCACTATTATTTGTTTCACAAACAATAGTGAAACAAAGGAAAGGAAACCCCTAAGGAAAGCTAACCCCACTTATCTCAAGAAACAGTGATGGTCTTTGTAGAGTAGTTAAGTAATTGGTACTAGACGCATGAGTGAGGCAGATACCAACCAGTCATTTTTAATAATTTTAACATACAGTGTATTAAAAATTGGTGTTCTCATATATAAATTAATATTATTATACATAAAAATTCTATGTATAGTTAGGCACAGTTTAGGTTAGGTGTTTAGGTTCTGTTCACGATTATTGTTATTTGAAGTAAGAGGGTGAACCATTTATAGAATTGTGGTTCGAACAGAGGACGTGAGCAAAGCACTTGATCTAGAAGTGTTCGGATGTCATCAGTTGTGAGATGTGTGTAAACCGTTTTTCATTCATAAACGGGGTTTGGCAGCTGGATAAACAAGCTTAGATCTTTGTATGCGAGAACGGGCTACAGGTATGCAGGATGATGACCTGAACTGCCATCTGGTTGTGTATTTAGATACTAGTGCACAATTTGTTGACATTAGACAAATTACTGCTAGTTTCAAACTTTTCTCTCTTTCATCAACACACGCAGTTTGTTATGCTTAGCCATTACTTTCCCTCCAGTTTGACTTAGTTATGAGATTAATCCCAGATCCCCCATGCTCCACTTGCCTCCACAAGCACACCACTCTGGTCCTGGCATTGGGTAGACCTTCGCAAATACAGTGGCATCATACTTTTGTGAATATCTCAGTGGTACTCAAGCCAATGCATCAGGGAGCTACTGAGGGACAGGTCAGATATATGATAAGAACTTTGTCAAAAGATATAATTAACACTCCATATATAAAAGACAAGGAGGCAGGGCTAAAAGAGCCAACTTCACTCCCCTGATGTCACTGGTCAAAAAGCAGATATATAAATAATGATTCATTTTCAAAAAATAATTTGTTTGTTCTTTTCTACTGCATAATGGCTCAATCATTTGCACACACATGTATACAAACAAAAATATGAAAATAAATAACTGCATAATGTAGAAAGGGTTATAAACTTTTGCAAGCTTAAGAAATGCAGTGCACACCTGAAATTATTTATCCAATATATTTTAAGTCTATACTCAAGAATATTATTTTACAAACATTACGAACAAGAACACAGGCCTACCCACCTCGTGAATGAAACATGAAAAATAAAATGCAAAATTTAAGAAAGTATTTACGGTCGTGAAGATAATGAAAACCGTGTGTTTATACATAGCACAAATTTCACCGACACCAGACACACTACTGACTTCATACGAAACCAGAACACTGAAATGTTTCGAGAGATTATGTAAAAAAAAAATTTGGATGAAAAAATGCTGAAGCGCTACACGGAGTTTCATCAAGGATTTTGAATGCACTTATAAACCATAGCAACCCACTATATATTATTTTCTAGGCATCTTTGCCAGCAGGAATCCTTATGTACATTTGAAGAAGTAATTGCCAAAGTTGATAAAAACAAGGACAGAATGCTCATTCAACCAGCATGGAAGCTAAATCACTTAGAAAAATTAATAAAACCTGAATGGGAGGAATATCTCAATAGTAGTAACAACATACTCTAATAACAAACTGATAGTTTGGTTTTCAAACTGGAAGTCCATACGTATTGACACAATTTTATATGGCTGGGAACATAGAAAGGAACATGGCTGGGCATATGTTCATCTACGGCACCAGGACCTAAAAACGATGCTTCATAAAGTCCCTCAAAATAAACTGTTCTGGAAGTTGGAACACACAAGTCATTCAAGTAAGGTGAAACATTTCCTAACAGACAGAAATACTGTACAAGAGAATAGAACTGGATTAATGTCACCAGGCAAGGCCCACGAGGATCATTACTAGTCCCACTAATGTTCATTTTCTATATAAATGGTCAATCAAAATTGATACAGTTATGGGATCATGCTTTCAAATGATGCTAATATACTAGGAAGAATAAAATAATTAATGCCTCATGCCATTCAAAATGACCTTAGAAAAAGAAAAAAAAAACTGAAACAACACATGGCAAATGGAATTCAATGTGGATGGGATACATACATACATACATGCACACACGTTCATTTAAACAACCTACCAGAAGGAATATAGAACAATTTGAACATGTTTGCTGATGATGCTAAGCTACTTAGGAAGATAAAATGCTTAGATAATTGTCATGCCCTTCAAGATGATGTGAACAAAGTACAATACAGTACGTGTAAGGAGCAATACATGCCAAATGGAATTCAATGTGAATAAATGCCATGTTATGGAATGTGGAATAGGAGAAAAAGAGGCCACACAGCATACAAATTATGTGGAAAGGCATTAAAGACCTCTGACAAAGAAAGAGATCTAGAAGTGGGTCTGGATAGTAGACTGTCCCTAGAGGAACATATAAAGGACGTTGTGAAGAGCATACACTATGCTTTCTAACTTCAGAATTTTTTTAATTCATTGGATGGTGAAATACTAAAGAACTGCTCATGACTTTTTTGAGACCAAAACTGGAATATGCAGTACTGTAGTTGTATGGTGCTCTTTATCTCAAGAACCACATCAATAAGCTGGAAAAGGTGCAAAGGGAATGTTACAAAATGACTTCCAGAAGTGAGAAACAGAGTTATGAGGATAGGCTAGATGTATTAAATATGCCAATGCTAAATGCTTGAAGAAAGAGAGGCGATATGAACACCATTTACAAAATAATATCGGGAATAGACCAAATTTGCAAAGAGAAATTCCTAAAACTGGCAACCTCAGGAACAAGAGGTCATAGGTTCAAAATAAGTAAACAAAGGTGCCAAAAAAATTACAGTTTTCTTTTGCAATCAAAGTGGTAGATGGTTGGTATAAGTTAAGTATGAAAGTTGTGGAGGCTAAAACCATCAGTACTGTAGTTTTAATGTGTTATATGACGACGAGTACCGGGAAGATGGGACACAAGCGTAGCTCGTGTCCTGTAACTACACTTAGGTAATTGCGCACGCACGCACACACACACTACCTCTCTAGAGATTCATATATACATACATGCATACAGTGCTGTACATATATACAGTATACAGTACATCTGAAAACTCTTGACCCTTGAAGGCTTCTAACCCGGTCAGCCAGGGTCTCCATGCCTCCAGCAGTCCAGTGCTGTAACCACTCAGCCAGCGATTGTCTAAAAATGTTGGGAAGTCGTGAGACCTACCTGCACCCAACACCTGACAACACTCGTAGCATTATTGGGCACATATTTCATTAAGTCACTTCAACATGTTAAGGCCGCATGAGCGCACAATTGATGCCCGTGTAACCTTAGCATGTTGAGGGGAGTTGATGAAATATCTGTGCCCAATAATGTTAGGAGTGTTGTCAGGTGTTGGGTGCATGAAGGTCTCACGAGTTCAACACTTTTAGACAATCGTTGGCCGAGTGGTTATAGAACTGGACTACTGGGGGCACGGAGACCCTGGCTGAACGGGTTCGAATCCTTCAGGGGTCAAGAGCTCTTGGTTGTATATTGCCTTGGGGACCATTCAAGCTTTACGCACAGAGTATACATGTATACGAAGAGCGACAAATTTAAAGCCTAAGGTAACCAGACTTTGTAGCTCGTGGAAAATCAAAAGAATTCAAAGAAAATAATATGAAGCTGGTTGAATATTATAAAGAGCAAGAATTCAGTATCAGCATCATACAGAACACTACAACAAGAAAAAACAAATAAATGTATGTGGCAAATACCAGCAAGGACAAATACATAGCTAATAATTAAATATGGCACACAGGATTAAACAAGTAACAAATCATAAAAATCAAATTTATTTTAAAAGAGTGGACCTACCTGACCAGTCTGTTGTTCCTAGCTGCGGTTCTTCAAACTCGAGGGGTGGGGGGAGTCCCAACACTTCATGCTTCATATAGTAGTGTGGCTGGAAAACATAAATAATCAATGTTTTTTAACCAAACCAAGTTAACAACAATTTAGATTTTTGACAGCAATGCATATATGATTAACAGCTGCAATCCTGATGCTTCTGCTGCAAATCAGATTACCTCCCCAACCCAAGTGTAGCTACCATCAAAGGTGCCTCTCTGTCTGGGCAAAATTTGCCTTTTAAAATGATACATTTGCCTGAAAAAGGAAAAGGCAAAAACATACAATATGTAACTTAAGTTGTGTGTGTGTGTGTGTTTTGCGCACATCTAGAGGGAACATTAAGGCCTGTTGGTTACCCCAACTTTATCCCTTGGCTTGCCCTTACCTCCATCCCTTGGCTTGCCCCCTAAATATAGTAAGAATTATCATAAAAATATCCTTTTGTAACCCAACGCATTATAAGTAACATGTTAACTTTCCTTCATATCACAAGTGATTGTTCATTATAACCTCTAATAATTATAATGTATATGTTTTGACTGCTCTTTAGACCAACAAACCTATCTACACTATCCAATCCTAAATAACATGAAAGATGGGAAAAACAGAATGTTTAGTAACACGTATCTTTAAAAAAAAGGGGGGGGGGGAGGAGAAAGATGCACCTTTAGCCACGCTTGCACACTTTCTTTTCTTTTAAAGTTGCACACGATAATGTGAAGAGATGCTTTATCTCCCTCACTGCCGGCCTTATCAAGACCCCCTCCTTTTTTTTTTTTTTTGTTTAACAGGAATTTTGGGGCCTATGTGTACATACTATAGCATGCAGTAGTATGGATCATCAGGGTTGCCCTGTACTACACTTCAGTAAACCTATTATCAAATACTGCATTTAAAGACTAGATTGTGTGTCATTTTATAGATAAATAACTTCTTTCCAGTCACACCATATTTTGCTGTAAAAATTTTTAAACGAAAACTTTCCTAGGTAGCCGAGGACCAGCAAATTTAATCTAAATTTGTGGTAATGTTATACATTTTTATTTGATTTCAAGAAAAAATTATATCAAAACCAGACCTGTGTCTAGGCATGGTAAGTTACCCCAACTTCCCATAGTTGACTTTCATGTGTAACAGTGAAAGCTTGTGAGCACTACTAAAAATCATGAAACTTAGAAGTGGCACCAGGGAGCTGTTACTGGGCATCATCATCCAACCATAAATAACACCAAGATTCTTTAAATGTGCTATCACTGGTTTAGCATCTCACGTTTGATTATTATTATTATTATTTCTTATTACCTTACTTGTAATTTTTCATACAACCCAGACGCGTACTCTGTCAGCGCCTGAATCTTGCCAGACTTCCTTGCCCTATTGCGGCCAAAATATGTCCCCTATGATATTTTTATGATTTTTCCCATGGACAGGGAACTCATTTTAACAATCTTAGATAAAATCAAATTTATTTCATTTTCTTGTGCACAGCGGTGTTGTCGGCTATTAGCAGCAGCGCCGCCCAGGGGTTAACCCTCAAACCGCGCATATCATATATAAATGATATCAGTGACAAAACCGAAACCGCGCACATCATTTATATATGATTTCGTGTCTAGCGCTATAATTTAAACGCCCCGCCTGGGATAGGGGCAGCTATAGTACAGCCACGACCGATAGTTGCCAGATGCCACCTAGAAAAAAAATCCAGGCCAACATTCTTGGGTGTTACAGCGTCAGTATTGAGCAAGCAACCAAGGCTGGCGCACGCAGCACGAGCTCACAGCACCGCTGTTCAGCTTGTGACCACAGCATCGCCTACAAATACCATAATATAAATGATACTGCTATTATTTAGCAGTGATAGTATTACTGAAGCCCCCTGACTGTGATAAAACTGACCAGGATTCTGATAATAGCAGGATTGTGGTGATATTTAGCGCTGTGCTCCATGGAGGGAGGGTTGTGGCGTCGTCTTATGACTGTGTGTGGCCACCATTTATTGACTGCACTCACCATACCAGCTTAGTGGTTCGCCATGGTGAACACAAATGTAGATACTTATATATAACGTGTGTATAGTGTGAGATAACAGCGAGAGGAGTAGGTTGGGAGCCGCCATTTTGGTGAGGGAGGAGCGTCGTCTGCACGACTTGGCATGGTGTTTACTGATGGCCACTATGGTCTTTGGGCACCATACCAGCTTATTTTTTCAGGTATGGTGAATAAAACAGGTAGATATTTATATATAATGTGTGTATATAGCGTAATAACACCACAAACAATATTGTTGGAGGACAAATATTAGTGCGTCTGGCCTTGAGGGCGGCCGCCGATCAGCTGACTGTGTGAATAGCTACGTCTTATGGCCTTCACTCACCATACAAGCTTAGATGTACAGTTATGGTGAACAAAACATGCAAATACGTATATATAACGTCTGTGTATAGTGAATAAATACAAAAGAGTATTGTGGGAGGTGAATGAGGGTGAGTGAGGTGGTGTTGAGGGAGGGAGTGGCAGTGAGTGGCTCGCTGGTGTTTGGTGTTTCACTCCTCGTTGCTTTTTGACTCACAAGACCAACTTAGTAGTTCGTTATGGTGTACAAAACATGCAAATACTTATATATAACCTGTGTATATAGTGTAACAACAGCAAAACTATTTGTTTATTGTTTTATGAACATAATACAGTAATTGAATCACTAATATGCATACCATAATTTTGAGTACAGCGATGGTTCACACATTTTATAATATAAATATACCAGAATTCACTGTATGGAATAATATTACTGCAAAAAAACTAAGAAAAAATCAATCAGAGACATTGAAATAATTAGGTAATAATATATTTGTGGCAACTGTCGTCTGACAGCTCGGGCGGAGTAGACCTCGTCTGGCGAAGGCTCTGCCAACGCCCCTTTTTTGCCACACTTCCCTACCCAATTGCGGCTAAAATATGCCACCTACGATTTTTTTGTTATTTTTTCCGTGATCAGAGAACAAAAATGAACACTTCTATAAGACGAAAGAATTTTTTGGATTTTTTTTTTTTTTTGTTGCGCCTGTGGGTGTTAATTTTATTTGGGCCCCTAGCGGTTTGAGGGTTAAAGAGCATGACAATTGTCTAGGTTTCCTATCTTCCCTAATAGCTTATCATCAGCAAAACATGTTCATATAATTTTGGATTCCTTCTGTAGATCATTTATATAAACAATTAGCATTACTGGTGCAAGAACTGAACCTTGTGATACTCCGCTAATGTACATGGGAATGGGTACACAAATAGAGAAGTCACCACCCATATCAGAAGATATTTAGAAAATGGTACAACAATGAACAACTGCAACAGCAAACCCCTTCCATAAAGCTCTTTTACAAATCCATTATGATCTCACACTATAAAAACAGAAGAAAATAATAAAAATACTGTATACAATTCCTAATGGAGTGAAATGACAATCCTAGACCAAAGAGTGGAATTAATTTTGAACTACAAAATAAAAAGAACTGCTGATTTGATACTTAATAACAGCCTCAATAAATAATACAACCCTCTCCAAAATGGAAACATGGCATACCAATTTACATGCCCCAATGAAGGATATTACTTTCGATCTACTTATATATGACCACCACAAAGCATTTGAGAAGTCTGACCTGCCATCTACAAGTTGGTGCACCTTGAAACATATGCAAAGTGTTAATGACAACACTCACTAGAAACGTGCTAGTAGACAATACAACAATCTTGTCATCCACCACTGACCAAAGAAGATTTCAAATCCTGGAAGCTTAACTCATAATAGAAAAACAACCCACCCTTAATATACAGAACGACTTTGCTATTTTGCCTACACTCGGATCTAGATCTCTCGAATCAGCACCTTATAACGATGACATCTCACCGCCCATCACTTTGTCCAATGCTTGATTGGCTTCCTTCCCCATTATTCCCATGTTCCTTGCCGTAAGTTTGACTGCCCCTTTATTCCTCACTTCACCTCACCAGAGAAGGGTTCAATGGGCATAAAAGACAAATGGGTGAGAAAATCAATCCCAAGAGATTGAATATTATCACACTAAACCATTATCCTTATACATAAGGGGATTACCATAAAGCAACAACTGGGGGCCAAGGTATGACATGCCTCTGAGTTAAGGTCATAGCACTAGTCTTGGTTGGAGTTGGGGGTAAAACATGTCATCACAGTGACAACAAAGAGCGAGATCGTAAGATCTTTACCCTGAGAAAATTCCAGGGGAAAGGGAGGAAGGAAGATCATTTAAGGTTACCAGGAAAAAGCAGCAATTAGAATACTAAGTGTTCTAGAAAGACTTAGAAACACTAAGAAACACCATGTTAGGGGGAAACACCTTCATATTGTACAAGTCAGAGAAAGCAGGGCTTGTGAAGCAGAACTCCAGGAACTCACTCTAGCCACTCCAGTCCCAAGCCTCACTTTAAATAAACATCAGAAGAGGAAGCTTTAAAGGAAGAGCAGGAGGGGCCAAAATAATGCAATTGGGCTAAAAATGTTGCACCTCCACCAGGTGGCAGTATAAAGCCTCTTCCAGGACAAAAAGAACAAATGGCTACAATGGAGGTATTTGCAGGAAATGTAGTACAAATGTAGACCTCTAAAACTTTACACTAAGTGACCCCGTATTTGATGATGCATAAAGCAGAGCGAAACAAACCAGAGTTTGGTTTGTCAGATGGCAGTGAAGAATAAATTTTTCAATTTTGTTTACATTGATTTGATAAAATATATTACAATTTAAACAAATTAATATTATGAGTTTTGCATGGGGTATGAGGTGTCTCCACACTCACATGGGAAATACATGAACTATTATATATGCAACTTTAGGACTAATAATGCTGATGCAGCATATGAGCATAAGAATCAAGGAAATTGCAAAAGGCCTAGTAACTCATACATGGCAGCTGCTTTCAAAATGCTATAAAATTATATAACAATACATATGATGCAAGGGTGCTGGAAGAAAACACCCATTGACTACTATAACAATACAGTGCTGCATATACAGTACTCTATACACAACCGGGGATAGATTCCCGATACATCAGTTTTTTTCACTTTATAGACAATGCCAATCTTCAAGAGAATAATCATGTTTTAAAGATTAAGTTTATATCCGTAACACACAAAAAAAGTTCTCCATTATTCAACCCAACAACAACAATATTAATATTGTCTTGCCACTTTTAATAAAGTTCAGCACACTGACACACTAGCAAAAGACCAGCTAGCCAAAGCGATTCACAACACGCCTCACCTTACCCGTCATCCAATTCCCCATGTTGCACGTAAAGGAGCCTTTCAAAGATACCATCTCCCAGGTTTTGCAACAAACTGGAAAACGTTATGCTCACCTTTGCACTATGGGTCCCATTAAAAAGAAATGTGAAACATGGAAACATGTCCGATATAAAAGCAGAGAAATTGATGTAACGATGACCAGATTAAGGCTGGGACATACCAAACTAGCAGCACACAGCTCTAAGTAAAGAACAGACATCAGTGAACTCTGTACTCACTGTCAGGTGCCTGAAACAGTCGAACACTATCTCCTGCACTGCTTCCAACATTAAAGTGCCAGAGTAAATTTCAAACAAGTCTTTATCGCACTTAAAATACCCTTCACCATCGAGCATATATTAGGAGGTGGCGACCACTCATTACAAGAAAAATACCAAAATAGTCAAAGCACTGGCTAAATATCTGCAGTCGAACCAACAAATTGGGTCACATCTGACCCACGCCACATTTATACCTGGCGCCACCAACAGCTAACACAGAAAACAACCGCCTCGTCGCAGCACCAAGGATACAGCTGGATGCCATAAACACCATACACCGCCCTACAGTACGGCAAGTCTCCCTACAACACACACCTCTGTTTTAATCACCGTTCCTCTATCTACAGCACAACGCAACAAGCACCTTGGTAGCTCCGATCATCTTCAACATAAACGCGTCCAACAACATCAGTACTGGTGCAGTCATCGGGAGGACAAACCCTTCATGCAAACTGCACCTACTATCAAGAAGAAGAAGAAGAAAGACACACTGCATGTCAGGACAGCATGTTATCAATGCAGCAAAGGACTGGCTTGGACGACACTTTCTTACGGCTGTGCGAGGAACAAATTTACATGCAACAGGACAGTCATGTGTGCAAGCACACTAAAATGCACTAGTAACTAATAAAACTTGTTGATGGCGTAAGGAGTGATGTGGGTCTCAGAGAATGTTTCAGAGATTACCTCACATTCTGAATTATAAAACAGAACTGAACACTCGTGTACATTTTACTGTACATGTAGGCCTATGTATGCTTATGATTAGTAGAATACTCAATTACTGCTTTTATCCAACTGTAGTGACTTCAGTACCCCCTACAACATGACAGATAAGGGAAAATGGCAGAGGAGCTGGTGTGAGAAAACCGACCAGCCTGAAGCTACGAGCAGATAAACACGAGACCAGGCTCTGCCCTCCCCCCCTCTTTCGGGTTTGTATATTTGTTGAATATATATATTATAATCAGTAACTTCCATTTCCTTAACCCTTGTCTGGTGGATATTATGACACTAAAGAATGTTACTATGTACCATATACATATATTGCTGAATCTGCATACATGTAAACAAGTTATCAACACAAACACCATATTGTGCATTCTAGGAAGTGAAGAAATGAATATAAACATCCTAGTTGAACAATGGAATCCTCTCCTGCATACCTTTCACAGCTTACCAAAAGAGGATGATATACTGTACAGTATTTATTGTTTTACCCCTGCACAGGAAAAGTGACAAATTTGATGACAGCCTCAATTTGAGGGTTAAGATGAATGCCAAATCAGAAAAGGGCATTGGAACTTTTAAAAATGTTACCAATGATTGTTTATGCTACATGCTCTCAGTAAACTTTAATAATCCTGATGAAATTGTTTGCTACGAAATGAAAATAAACCACTTCCTACTAAAAGAACTAATTTATACAGTATATGGTGATTATCCAAGCAACTGGACTGCTTTGGTGGCAACAGCATTGCATCACTCTCGGCTGTTAAGGATAGATTTATCCCAAAACCCATAGAAACACATGCAAGGTTATGTATTGTGTACAGTACAGTAAAAATGTGTAATATATAATTACAGGGGTACCGTAAAAATCACAATAAGCTGTTCCCATTAAATAAATATAAAATAATCATGAAAGGCACAAACTATGGCTACCAACAAATACAGTACACAATATGTTTATTGCTTACATGAGGGAGGAGATTGTAGGTGTCTGAATCCTGGCCTTGACATGGCCGGCTGGAGTGCAGTAGAACGACCTCGGTTGTGAGGGAAGGGTCGACTATAATGTGGTGGTGAGGCATGATCAACAGAATGTGTAGAAACTATTGCAAGAGGATCATACACATCAGCATCAGGTTCCAGGTTTGCAAGGCCAAGAAATGTGGTCATGTTCTTCATCGTTGGAATCAGCAATTATGCCCGTAAAATCACTTCTTTCTCATCCTTATCGGTTTCAAACATTTCCTAAAACATCCGTTGACGCATGAAGTCTTAACAATATAGTACCCTTTGCTAGCAATACTTCTTGTAGTTTATGAGAATCCCAAAGACCATGTCCATTCTTCACTGGTGTAACTCTAATAATAACTTTTCTTTGTTACCCTTGCGCTTTATTATCCAAATCACTAACATCCATTTTCAAATCTCATCCTCTTGGCACTAGGTCCATTATCATCATTAGAATCATATCACAAACATCTTCCACTATTTGTGGTGCAGAAGCACTATGTCAGTCAACTCTCTGTCTGTTTCCATTTCCTCATCAGGATGAAAAATCAACTACAACCATCAGCTGCACCAATTACACTGTTAATCACCAAACCCCCTATACTGTCTGCTTCATCTGCACTGCTGTCTATTAAGGTCAGATCAGCAGCAAAGGACGGATCATCCAGCACAGAGGCTTCCTGAACTTCTTCTAAAGGTTGTAAGCTACTGCCAATTGTAACTGGCTGGAGAGGTTCTGTTCCCAGTAATGGCATGGTACACACATTTGAAACATTTGACTGCGGTGAAGATAATACTGACGAAGATATTAAATGACTACTAACTGCATTATTTGAAATGACAGTTGAATGTTCATCATCATCTTGGCTTAAAGTGTGTGTATCAACTATTAAGGGCATTGTCTCCATGGCTGATTCTTCTCGAGAAGAGTCCACATCATTCCAACATTCGCCCGATTCATCAACTTGCATTTCTTGTTCACTATTTACAACTGAGGAATCATCTAAAATTCTGTTACACATGAAGCTCCTTCACTTTCAAGCTTTTCATCCAAGCTGATACATGTATCTGCTTGTAAATTTAGTTCACAACCTTCTTCTGTGCCACACACGTAATCCTGTTTTTTGCTTCTAATATTGAAGCACTCCTGGACATCCTGACTGCCACTGGACTCTGAACCAATTTGAGTCAATTCAGCCTTTTCCTTCAGGGAAGGCATTAGAGGGGTACTAATATGAGTTTCTGAGGACTGTTTTGATGAGTATGGTAACTTGGTGTCAACAGTAATAACAGACGAAGATGAATTTTTGGTTGAAGGAAGAGGGAATATCACATCTGTTGAAACAGAAGGCAGTGGTGATGGATGGTCAAACAATACAATGGGCAGTGATGCTGGCTCCTCCCTTGTATCTAAAGGCGATTCCAGTTCACCTTCAGATGGAGAGGAGAATTTTAACAAATGAGGTTCTTCAACAGTATCCAACGTGAGACATGGCTTAGATGGCATCACATCAACTACAGAGCATTTTGCAATGGATTATGTCATCAGGTAGTATTTTTTCCGATTGTAATGAAATATCCGAGAGCAATTTTTCATAAGTTTCAGTTAATTCTTCAGTTTCATCCGGTGACTTTTCAGTTAGGGCTGAAACCACCGATGAACATTTCTCGCCTGCAGCTATAGCTGCAGAAAATGTTGTAAATTCACTACCTGCAAGTTCACCTTGTTTTTCAGGTAAAGCAGTACCAACAGTTCCTTCTTTTTTAGCTGGGAATGCAACAGAATCTGCCAACATCTCAGTCATGGCTTCAGCTATACTATTGACTTCTCTGTTGAGGATGAAGATTTATCTGGCACTTTTGCTGATGTTTCAGGCAGAGAAAATGGATTTGTCTTGTTAAATTCACTAATACCTATTTTAACTGAGGAAACTGAAGTCAAAGATGGCTCCAGCTCAAGAGGTTCTGAAACCTCTTCCAATGCCTGTTGCAGAGAAACTAAAGTATTAATTTGTGCATCTTCATTTACAGCTGATTTAGTTTCTGAATCACATGAGGCTACCTCAGATGGCTGACTGCTAGAAATATCAAGCGGTACCAAGTGATCAGGTCGCAACTGCGGTGAAATGGATGGGACAGCGCTTATAATTGGTGTCTGAAGCGGCAGTGTAAGATCACGTTTAAGTGCATTATTAGACAGTGCTTGTTCCCATTGCTCTGAAAGGTCTTCCGAGAGCATTGGTCCTTGCTCTGAAAGGCTTTTCGAGGGCATTGGTCCTCGTTCCTGTAGATCTTCAAGTAGTGCTGGCCCTTGGTCTGAAGAGTCTTCATGACAAGATGCCAATGGATCTGGTAATTTGCACTTGGTTTGTCCCAATTCTCCTCCATCTTGAAATGGTGGTGAAGAATCTGCCATAGTGGTAGGTGCTCTTTTTATCACAACACCCAAAGTCCAGGACCTGCCATATCTGTCACTAACATCATTGGATCAAAGGCTCTACTCAGCCAAGAACCTGCAAAAGAAAAAGAAAAATCAGCTTCTCTTAATTAATAATGTAATTACACTTTGCAAATGCTTAGTAACATTTTTAATACACTATTAACAAAAGCAAGTTAATTGCTTGCTCCCTTTTTTGTAGTGTACTCCATAATCCAAGAGTTAAAATGGAGCACTAAAATACATTTTTATGGGGCTCCAGGATTAGGCCACAAACATCAGTATAATGGAATTTAGGAAAATTGTGAAAACCCAGTGTTAAATGTAATGAAATGCCTTTCTGTAAATCCCAAGTGGGTCCCTGAAGCTATCTCACTGAGATTACCCCATGCCACTGGGTTACAACAGTCAAAGGAGTTCTGTTTGACATACTAGGGACCAGAGCCCGAAACTGGCCCCCTTACAGAGGCGAAAGGAGCGAGTGGCAATCTGCACCTCACCCGGATAACATCCAGAAAGATAGTGTAACTTTCCTGACAAATGTAGGGTTCAAAGAAACCAATTACCAAAACCTCCAAATAACTCCACAAACAAAAACGGCTCGCTCAAAACTAGCTCGAACCCCTATAAAGTTAGTACCAATAGCTGCCACCAGATGGCCCGGCCCCTGCCCACAGCCAGTCTTTCTGACTAGTTTTGGAACCAATTGATAACACACCTACAGATCGGGAGGGGAAATGGGAGTATCGGGTAGCCACTGGGGTTCATCAAGAAAAAAGGAATTTCCTTACATTCAATACTGGGGTCCTGGGAGAGCCCCCTTGATGGCTTCCTGAAGCCATATAACCCCAGATAACGAAAAAACTTACTAGAGAGTAGGAGAGGTGGTAGGCACACACACTATTTCTTGAATGAATTTAATTGGACTTGTTACTAGGCAAGAAAGTGAATTTCAAATTCTGTGAAATACACGATAAAAGCACAAAAAAATTATATCAAAAC
>NC_091159.1:22409418-22429418 GCF_040958095.1 Procambarus clarkii
CGGTAAAGAATATAATGGAGTGCTGTGCTAGACACCATTGTCAACCGATGCAAGTAAAGCTGATGTAGGTTTAAAAGACTGTTGCATTCCGTGAGATATATTGAAATGGTTTCTATGAGCTTAATTTTGTATACTTTCCAAATACTTTTACTTGTGTCATTGACATACAATAAAATCCATGTATTTTTTTTTTTATTTATGGTTGATGAGGATGAAAAGAATATTACTTTGAAGGTTACATACTGTATTTTTCTTTGCAGTTAGTGAGGACAAATATTGAACTATTCCTAGATATTATTTTTTAAAGAAACAAAAAATTTTGCTTCTTATGTAATCATGATACATAAGAATATTATGTGTAGTATAAAGTGTCTTGAAAAGTACTTTTTGTTGAAATTCAAGTTTTTTTTTAAATACTTTGGCTCATAAACTGCAATGTAATATTGTTTCAAAGCCCTTGAAATCAAAAGCAATATTTGTTAACAGCATCTTTTATCTACAATTCATGATATGAATTGATTAAGCAGTGTTCATAAAATTATGATTGATCTCTCATGATATTAATGTAAATATTGCATCAAATATAAATTTATGGTTATAGTTTTCATCTTGATATCTATATGGGTTACAAAAACTTATCCTTAAAGCAGCTTATATCCCAGTTTTTATGTCCAGATGGCATAATAAGCATGTACAATAGATTAAAAAGGTAAATTATATTTAACATTAAAAAATATTGTGTATGATGCAAGTCTTATAGGGTTCTGATGTGCTTGAAAAAAATTATCGCTACATCTATATTTCCTGAGATATCCATTTTCAAACTGTTGTGTCATCTAGGCATTAAGTTAGTCATGACAGTGACTTGTTTTTCTTACTGTAAAAAGGTTTAATTTTTGTCTTAATATGCTACAGTTTCCTGCCATTTCAGCTGCTTATTGTTGGTGTTGAGTATCTGGGAAGTGAAAACTAGTTGACACTAACATATTTTGATGAGTGCATTTTTATTATAATTTTTGTTCAATATTTAATTTATACACTGCTTCACATTGGTTTATTTGGACAAAATTTATTTGTTGACTAGTTTGTGTTTTTTCATGCTTAGCAGAGTTCATGTACAGTGGCACCTCCAAAATCTGATTTTTATTGCTACACACCCGATGTTCATTTCCTTGAAATCAACTTTTTTTTAATTCTAATATATTGGCTATTTATCAAAAAATTATCCATATTTTTCATGTAAAACTCAAAATGAAAATGAATCATATAATTTTGTTTCAAATACAGTGTATGATAAATGATTTTTCTTAATTAAGGCACCAGCTATTTTGCCAAATGTTTTGTCCATCTACCAAATTTTTAAATATGCAATTCGATGCACATTAGAGGAGTTACCATTGTTGAGAGTAAGTTGCAATAACATTACTGAAACAAATAACCTGCCCTCCACATGAAATAAAAGTGACAACATTTTCGTTCCACACCATTTGCGAATTTCACAGGGAAATGTTATTGTCAACTTAGGTGATGGACAACTACCAGGAGAACCTTACTGTAAAGAGATTTAACCCTCATTGCCAGTATCTCTCAGGATCCAGCCCCCTTGCATCATATTTTTTAAAGGTAGGACCATGACCCCAAAATGGTGTATATGAACCAAACCTATCAACTTTCCCATGCCCAAAACTTTTTTTAATTTAAAATTTTCTATGAAATATCGTGGAAACTTGTTCTGATAAACAATTTAGTACATATGGTTTCATAATCATTTTCAAAATAACATTTCTGCCACTTCCACTGACAAACTCTGACCTCAACTGAATATTTAAAAATCACTATAAATTTTAAGAACAAATATGCTCTGCAGGAAATTATTTTCCCTGATGATCTGGTTTATATCAAATTAATTATTAGTTTATGTTGACAACACTCACATATGGTCTATTATTAGTTTGTAACTTGTTTTTTTTATACACAGCCTTACAAATATACAAAACATTGTAATATCAATTGACCTTGTTTTTTAATTACCTTTTATTATAAATCATCTGCAACTTCCTAAACAAACTATAGTAATTCCAAAGCTGTACTGTACAAGTTCTGTCACAAAGAAATTAACACAATGAATAACGAGAAAATTTACACAATAACACATGAATGGAAAAGTAAAACAAAATATTATTCGAGTGATTTCATGTAAAGCAACACAGCCTCAAAAAGTATAAACAATGTAATACAGTGAAGGGATACATCACATGCTAAAATAAATGTATCTTGAGAAGAAATAATTTATATTACCAAGATAATATTTTAATTGATACTGTACATTAAAAATTTAACCAATGTGTATAAACCATTACTAATATTCGTGTTATATGGCTTTGTAGATTGTATTAAAACAGATTCAATAATATTTCTACAGTATTTGAAATGCTTTTACAATATGTAATTGAAGAAAACCTCTTAAAATCAATTTGGTGAGAATTTTTTGACAAATGAATAAATGGATCATTTATCCACTTTTTACAGAATATTTATGTTGAGAAATTTAAAATTAAAATTTTGTTTGGATGCTTGACATGTAGTACGTATCATAATCTTTAAGGGCTATCTTGTAAATGAGAAGTTACCATTATGAGGGCTGATTCTAGCTAATAATTTTCCACTTATATTCTCATAATAGGTTCAATGAGCTGACAATATTTTCAAACCAAGAAAAATATGGTAAGCATTAACACATTTTTTAAGGGTAATTTTCTCAGTGTTGATTTAGTTATGCGTATGATATGCTTTGCTTTAGCAAGTTTCTAAAAAGCTTACTGGGTAGTTAAGCTTGAATCCAATAGAATCAGTATTTTCAAACTCTTCATCCAAGAACTCTGGACTAACAATTCAAAGAGCTCTGAGATACATAAAAAAATAGATTGTTTAGCACTATTTCTGTGTTCAGAGAAAAATTAGAAATATGACAAATTGTTTATAGGGTTTCTGTAAACACTATACTTAGGAGAAATCTTCCTATAAATTAGGATATCAAGAATGGCAGAAATATAAATTTCAGTGGGTATAGTGAATTTTATAGAACTGACTTGATTATTAAGTTTTGATAAACATTCATTTGAATTAACATACTGTAATACCATCAACATATCTTAACCATGGAATAATTCCAGGGGAGGTAATTTTACAAATTTCGTTTCAAAAAATTATATTATAAGTACAAATTTGAAAACAATAAAGATACAGTAGTGGTTTTTCCATTTCCATAAAAATAAATTAACATTCTTTTATATATAGTTTTACAAGATTGATAATGATGTCAGAAGACAGAGATATATAATTCATGGTTTATTTATTCAGACGCAAGATAAAGAATGTCATCAACAGGAACTTTAGTAAAAATAGTAAAGAACATACATCAAAGCTGATTAAATTAACATCAGGATTGATTGAAACAATGTTCAGCTGAACTAAATCCATGGTATTTTTCAAATGTGAACAATTAGATTCTATCTCTTGTTCATCTCCGCCTGGGAGCCGCCGGATCACATTCTGTTTTCGCGATTTTGGATTTGATACTGCCGTTTGGCATTCCCATTCAACGGTTCAGTTTGTACAAAGCCTGACGCACATAGCGCCTTGGGTCACGGGATTGTTGATAGATTTTGAATGCTTTCTGGTTGGTTCTCCTGGCGGTGTCCACCGCCGGCTTGGCCGACAGGTGCCGGGAGTTGGTGGGTCTTGATGGTCTCGTAGTGTGCCCTCAGCCGTGGTGGGCTCCTGGTGTGCCCTCAGCCGTGATGGGCTCCTGGTGTGCCCTCAGCCGTGATGGGCTCCTGGTGTGCCCTCAGCCGTGATGGGCTCCTGGTGTGCCCTCAGCCGTGATGGGCTCCTGGTGTGCCCTCAGCCGTGATGGGCTCCTGGTGTGCCCTCGGCCGTGATGGGCTCCTGGTGTGCCCTCGGCCGTGATGGGCTCCTGGTGTGCCCTCAGCCATGGTGGGCTCCTGGTGTGCCCTCAGCCGTGATGGGCTCCTGGTGTGCCCTCAACCGTGATGGGCTCCTGGTGTGCCCTCAGCCGTGGTGAGCTCCTGGTGTGCCCTCAGCCGTGGTGGGCTCCTGGTGTGCCCTCAGCCGTGGTGGGCTCCTGGTGTGCCCTCAGCCGTGGTGGGCTCCTGGTGTGCCCTCAGCCGTGGTGGGCTCCTTGTGTGCCCTCAGCCGTGGTGGGCTCCTGGTGTGCCCTCAGCCATGGTCGGCGGCGGACATCGGCTCTACCGGAGGGCACCGGATGACTTTTTACGTTTCAATTTTTGGGCCGAGTTTTTGGTTTTGCTACCCAGTGTTCTCTGTGTGGAGCGGGGCTGGTGCTTAATTATCACCCTGAGGGACTCCTGGGGCCCCCCCAATCATCTGCCTGACTGTGCGTTTCTTTGACGCCAGGCATTTTAGTGTCTGGTGAGACGCGTCTTCGTTGCGCCATTAGGATTTGCGATTAACCCGATACAGGTACGCCGGGTCCCATCCGATCCAACGACCGTTTTCGCCCCTAAGTAAACAACACCTATGTGAGATGATCTTGTAACAACGCCTATGTGAGATCCTGAAACTGATGAAACAGTTTCCGGATCCACATCAATCAACAGAAAGTAATCACGAGGACATGATTCAGGTGGTAAACCAGGAAAATGTGCAGAGTAATTCAACAATCAGGAAATACTTTGGGAGTGCTTTCAGAGCTTATGAAGTATTCTGAGTGCTGGAGAGAGAACCAGAAGCTTAGGAAAGAGAAAAGCGAAAAATTACCTCATAATAAGAAACCTTGCAAAAGTAGAGGATAAATTAGATGAGGAAATACTTAAAAAAGTTTATTGGTGCAGTGGCGGATCCAAACATTTCCCAGGTAAGAAGGTTAGGGTAATCTAAAGTACTGTACCTGTAAGTAATTATCAAAAGGCAACAAGGCAAGGAGACTATGTAGCAGGATAAGCTAAAGTAAACTGAGTACGCACAACCATTGCAAATCTCGAGCACAGAAGGAATATATTCAGTTTTAAGTTTAACTTATTTATTGTGCACCCCATACCCATCCTGTGGGCTGTAGCGGAAATGATTACAGAGGTACATAATGGGCTCGGGGACTTAACCCCAAAATTCATTTAGCTAAGCAAGTTACAGTTTTGATGAGCTAGTTATAAAATGCACCGCACATTGTCATATCAATAATGGGCTCGAGGACTGTCCCTAAATTAAGCAACTGACATATGTGGAGAAATTATAAATTAGTGCCATAATTTATGTTTATCCTGTACACCACCCCTTAACCAGTGGACAGTGGTGGAATGGTTACATATCACCCAGTTACTACCTGCTGTTAGGAAACTGAATATTTGGCTTATATATCTGATAACAGATCCTTTTGAATGAAATATTTACACATTTCTTGGACATGTGCTATAAAATTGTCTCTGAATTCGCATATATTTTTGCACTTCATGATATAGTAACAGGAGGGTGTGTGAATAAATTTATTGACAGTTTACATTTGGTCAGGTCTACATTTACATTTGGTCAGGTCATTAGAAGGCAATGAAAATTCCCAGAGAGATACATTTATCCAAGTCTAAGCCAATCTGTAGTAACATCTAGGTGTCTAAATGTTTTATTGGATGATCCACAAATGTGTTGCTCTTCTTGCATGATAGTATAATGATAGATGAAATTACTAGTGTCGATTTCACTTTGCCTCAGATCTACAAGGTTTTGGTTAAGTTCTTGGTGCATTATTGCTCTCAGACTGCATATAGGCAATCCAAGATTATAAGAAACTCCTTCTGTGAAGGCAGATTCTTTGGCTAACTCATGAGCTCTATCATGCAAACGTGAGATGGAATCCACGTGAAATGGACTCTGTTACCATCATTAATAATTTTGCTGTATTTGTGTCTAGCTTCAGACACAAGTATGTTATATACAATACATGTTATACAGATTTCTTTCTCATATAACATGTGATGAAACCCAATCGAGGTAACAGCATTCTAGATCTTGTGCTAAAGTCAGAAGATGGCATATTCCGCGAAATCCAGGTATAGATGTTCACTCCTTAATTCCTGTGACCACTATATCTTAAGATGTAATACTATTATAGCAACCCATAAAAAAGGTACAAGACGATGACATTCTAGACTTTCTAGTTTTCAAGGAGACTCATAAAATTCTTCTATATCAGGTAAATGCAGGTAAACTTCAGACACAAGTATGTTATATACAATACATGTTATACAGATTTCTTTCTCATATAACATGTGAAGAAGCCCAATCGAGGTAACAGCATTCTAGATCTTGTGCTAAAGTCAGAAGATGGCATATTCCACGAAATCCAGGTATAGATGTTCACTCCTTAATTCCTGTGACCACTATATCTTAAGATGTAATACTATTATAGCAACCCATAAAAAAGGTACAAGACGATGACATTCTAGACTTTCTAGTTTTCAAGGAGACTCATACAATTTTTCTATATCAGGTAAATGCAGGTAAAATGAGAGGAATTGCAAAATGCCACCTGGAGAGTGTTAATAGATCAAGGACGTTGAAGCATCATAGGAAAATTTTGCAAAGATCATAACTGAGCTTATTGAAAATGCTTGCGAACAAGGAAAGAAAAAAGAACTATTTAGAAAACAAAAGTAGTAAAAAAGTTTCTAACCACAAAATGCAACCTCTGGAAGAAGTATGCAAGTAACTAAAAAAAGAAGGCACCAAGCCGGGGAGACTATGCAGTACCACCTCTGGAAAAGTATAAGTCTACCAAGGAATAATATAAATTATGACATATACAAAAGAGCATTAAATTCAGCTACTGTACCTAGGAAATTAAACCTGTCAAAAAAAGACTGGTCTACCTTCTTCCAGTCTGGTAGGCTGACCAGACTGGAAGACTGACTGGTAGACCTTCAACCTGGAAGACTGGTAGGTTGACCAGACTGGAAGACTGGTAGACCTTCAACCTGGAAGACTGGTAGACCTTCAACCTGGAAGTCTGGTAGGTTGACCAGACTGGACAAAAAATGTGTAGACCTTCAAATTGTCAGATGTAACACAAACAAGGAGCAACGGTTTCAAGCTCAACAAGCCACAATGTAGGACTGAGAACAGGAGATGCCTTTTCACCCACTGGGTTATAAACCAATGAAACTGCTTACCCGCCGAAGCCGTAAATGCCAAAACTGTGTGGATCTACCTGGAAATGATAATCAAGGCATATGGGGGAACCCTCAACAAGCTGCCGGCTTCCTGTCCTCGTCGAGGCCACTAAGGTTAGTGGCCCTCAGGTAAAACAGGTAAAAGAAACTATGAAAGAAAACTTGCTCAAAACATTAAGAAAGTACTGTACTGTTCAATCCCTGACCGTACAAGTGGTTGGGCACCATTCCTCCCCCCCCCCCCCCGTCCCATCCCAAACCCTTATCCTGATCCTATCCCAGTGCTATACTGGATAGTCATGGTAGCTTGGCGTGTTCTCCTGACAGTTCCCTTTCCCTCTTAAGATGGCATATGAATTAAAAACATTATTTATGCATGTGATCGGACTTCTTTATTTATTTATTTATTTATGCATATACAAGAATGTACATTGTGAATGTGAGGATACATAATATGGTAATTACAGTCTTGTAAAGCCACTAGTACGCGCAGCGTTTCGGGCAGTTCTTATTTGCTACATTAATTGCGCTCCCTGCCTGATGCCTTGTTTTAATAATTACTTATTCGGACGCTTTATAAGTAATGATAGCTTTAACAGGCATGCAGGCCTCCAAAGGTTTAGTGCTCTGCATAAGAAATGAACTAAACTAACTCTGAAACACACTAGTAAAATATGTACGAGGTACACTGATGAAATATATAGTGAGGTGAGAGTTTGGGCTGGGAGGCAAGGGCAGGGACAAGAGCTGTCCTGGGGAGCAGGGAAAGGGCCAGGCTGGGGAGCAGGGCAAGAGCCGGGCTCGGGGGCAAGGGCCGAACTCGGGGGCAAGGGGCCGGACTCGGGGGCAAGGGGCCGGACTCGGGGGCAAGGGGCCGGACTCGGGGGCAAGGGCCGTGGCTCGGGGGCAAGGGCCAGACTCGGGGGCAAGAGCTGTGGCTCGGGGGCAAGGTCCGTGCTGGGGAGCAGGGCAAGGCCGGGCTGGGGGGGCACGGGCCAGGCTAGTTGGGCAGGGGGCCGTGCTAGGGGGCAAGGGCCAGGCTAGGGGACGGGCCGTATTAGGGTTTACAGTCTCCGTGGTGTAGTGGTAAGACACTCGCCTGGCGTTTCCGCGAGCGCTATGTCATGGGTTCGTATCCTGGCCGGGGAGGATTTACTGGGCGCAATTCCTTAACTGTAGCCTCTGTTTAACGCAACAGTAAATGTGTACTTGGATGAAAAAAACGATTCTTCGCGGCAGGGGATCGTATTCCAGGGACCTGCCCGAAACGCTAAGCGTACTAGTGGCTGTACAAGAATGTAACAACTCTTGTATATATCTCAAAAAAGGGGGGGGGGGGCAAGGGCCAGGCTAGGGGACAGGGGCCGTGTTAGGGGGCAAGGGCCATGCTAGGAGACAGGGGCCGTGTTAGGGGGGCAAGGGCCGTGCTAGGGGACAGGGGGCCGTGCTAGGGGGCAAGGGCCAGGCTAGCGGACAGGGGCCGGGGGAGGAGGAGGAGCCCGAGGCAGCAGCAGCTGGTCATCACAACACACCACACGAGCTGCTCCACCGCCCAGGGCCCTGCCTCCTTGACTCACTTGCGTCATCTGAGGTATCTCTTGCCCTCTGCCCTATGCTAACTTGACTCATACTCATCCTTAAGACGTGTTTGACTAAGACAGCCATCCCCTGTTGAGGTGTTAACGGGGTGATGAACAGTAACGTCCCACCAGCCTTGAGTTGGGCTCTCGAGTCACTCTCACGTTATTTTGTTGTTGTCTTGGTTATGTGAAAGGTGTTTATTGTGTGAAGTGTTCGTAAGTGTTTCACGTTATATTGGTATATCACTTACCTCTCAAGACTTGGGTTAGTACTTAGAAAGAGTGACAGTGGTCAAGAGGTACGAGGAATTTGTGGAATTTGGGTCAGATCTTAGTTGCAGCTGTTTTGGGGTACCAATGATAGACAACCAAGCTGGGCTTTATTTCCTGTTGAGCAGGTGTTGCATATGTTGGTAGTGGTATGTTTGCTCATCAATAACCTTGCTCCTTGGGGGAAGGGATGTCCTTCCCCAACCCCCTAAATGTAGAGTGGGTTCTTAGGTAAAAGTTGTTGAGGTTTCACTTTGATTTCGTAGGTCAACATTACAACAACAACCTGTTATGACTGTTCTCTACATTGTCATAAATTTGTTATTTATTAATTATACAGTATACTAGAAGGTACATACATGCTTGTAAAGCCACTAACATGCATAGAGTTTTGTTTGCTTTTATTGATGTGTGACAGTTGGTGGTGTTTGTCATTTTCACCACTTGAGTCACGACACCAAACATTAGGTTCACTGCAAACTATGTGCCAATTTTGCACCACTTTACGTTTACAAATTCCATTTGTCAATCACATATCCTAGACATATAAACTGGTCAGCCATTTCTCGAACTACGCCTTTCATGTTAATTTTATCACAAAATTCCCTTCATTCTCACCATCATAAATTTGCTTCTGCATATATTTATGTTCAGAAATCTTCTCTCACCTGCAATACTAAAACATTGACAAAGATTTTAAAAATCTACCTAAATTTCATTCTTTGCTGAAAGAACTGTATTATCATCATGCATAAAATCTTTATTCAATGTGCTTTTTGATTTTAGGGAGGTACTGTTAGCTTTCCCTGGAACATTGCATTCTGCTGAAGGCCATTAATTTGATTTTGTTTATACAGTACTTCACTGCTGTGTTCATACTGTACTTCCCACATTGTGTGTGTATTACATTTTCTGATTCCATGGCCAGGGTTCCCTTCCTTGGGATCAACTTTTTTTTCTCAATGACCCACCAGAGATACCTGCTCTGAAGGGTTGCATGCTCCCTCTTCTACATGGTGACTCCTTGAATCACCTCGCTTCCAGGCAGGGCATAACAATTTTTCTCGTTTGCTGGGCCTGATGATAGGGAGGAAACAACCTTCATAACTTTGAAAAAGTATAGCATGTTGAGGCATTCTGACTCACCTGGTTGTATTTGGTGTGAATGAGCTACGTGCTTGTGCATGTTAAAGACCTGTCTACAATGCTGGCACTGCTACTGTGGGTGTTAGGGGTCATGCACTTGAGATCAAGGTGTGCTTGGGTAACAGACACAAATTTTGTGATTCCCCAACAGCTTATGGTATCCCTCGTTTAGTGTTTGAAGTCAGCATTCAGTGTTTGCTTTCCCTGCATCTAGCTTGCCTGCCTGTCTGTGTAACAGTTTGGGTGGTTGGCACTCCTCATCCCTATGGGATTTATTGTCTGGTATGTTTATTTGGACACATTTCTCACTCTTGGATAAAGTAGAAGTTTTGGTACATTGGTCACCCAGTTGCAAGCAAGTCTGTTTGTTCATGTGCCACCGTGAAGCCATTTCCATTTATCTTCTAGGTCTGATGGCTGTCGGATTTCCTCATGTCAGCACTGTTGTCGTATGCAATATAGTGGCATTCAGGCATACGAAAACTATGCTATGTACCCTGTTTGCCTTATTTACCTTGGAGTGCCAAATTTCTTTCAAACATTGGCTTGTTTTGTTGAGCCTTTGCTGTTTGCTGTTCTTGTTTTTGGATTGATCTCTGCTCTCCAAGCTTCCCATGCCATGTAGAGTGAACCAGAATCTGGCTCTGGCTTCAGATATGTTATGATGGGTCTCGGGGCAGCCCTGTTGTGATTAGCTGACACTTGGCGATACCAGAGCTAGGCTGAAGGTGGCCCACTAGAAAGTTCATTTGATTGCATTCTGTGCATGCTGTGCTGTACTGCATCAAACATTTCTTGTAGTTTTTCATGATATTTAATATTGCAGGCATTATGCTGTGGACGGTGGAGTTGGAAGGTGGCCCACAGCGTGTTAACCATGCTGCTGTTGCAGTGGGGGAAAAAATATATTCGTTTGGTGGCTACTGCACCGGAGAAAACTATCGAACCATCCGAAACATGGATGTACATGTTTTAGACACAGGTAAACAACAATAGTAATAACATAATAATAGTTGAAATAACACTGATGTTCACTTTTTAAGTACAATATTGTTTACTTCATATTATTAATATATTAGGATCTACAATTTGTGACGGTGAAGGATTTCTATTTTGCATATACATAGTTGTGTCAGGGTATAATAATTTCCAAATTCCTGAGCACCCATATTCATTGTTGCACCCCTGCCTAAATTTGCTCTTGGACATATTTTGGTTTCACATTGTTGCAGACAGGAAGCCTGTTGGGATTATTGAGGGTACCCCCTAGGCCAACAACTGACAATTCCCAAGTTGCATTCTCTCTAGTTTCCCAACTCCATATTGTAAAGACATGTGCTAAATGCCTCGTTTTGCCTTTGAATTGAACCCGGGACCATTTGGTTGTGAGCCAACTGCACTTGTCACTGGACTACAGATCACTATCCCTAGATATGAGCACCCTGCAGGAACCACTGTATTAATGGTGATGTATCCAGAGTGCACTGTGGATCTTGCCTGGTAACACAGTTGAATGGCATAATTTTGAAGTGTTTATTCACTATTCACTGAAGCCTGTATTTCTCTTTCAGTTACATATAGATGGAAAGCAATTGAAGTTCGACAAGACCGTAGAACAGTGCCATTTCAGAGATATGGTCATACGGCTGTTGCCTTTGGTCATTTGGTGTATGTTTGGGTGGAAGAAATGATAACACTGCTTGCAATGTTCTTTTCTGTTTTGACACAAGTAAGTGACTGCTAAAATGTTATATAATTAATACAAGCATTTTAGTAGCAAAATTAGGTACAATTACATTTAGGTTAATAAATCATTTTATTTCGTTATTGCTTTATTGTGAATGATATTTCTGCCCATATTTTTGCCTTGCACAATATTTTGAATCTGTTTATTACAGGTACGCACAAATGGTCAGTTCCGGCAGTCACTGGTGCAGTTCCTGAAGCCAGGGATGGACATTCAGCATGTATTATCAATGATCACATGTACATTTTCTCTGGATATCTTGAGTACTTGGAATCATACACTCAAGATGTACATACATTAAACCTAAGAACAATGACCTGGGTTTATGTCAGGACTATTGTAAGTAAGATTGATTTTCAAATACAGTTTAATACTTAAATATAGTAAAGGAAATAGACTGTCATCATGATTTTTATCCCATTTTTCTTGGAGCTGATACCTCAACAGCTATCAGCTCCGAGAGTGTTGGGAGCATACAGTATAAGAAAGATAGATACTGTGTGTACAGTGTAAGAAAATGTGAAAGATATAAGAAAATTTTATCTCTAAATTTTTCATACTGCATGTTAGCAACCCAGCATCACACTAGCAGTCAAATAAGAGCAATGTGATATGCATATGGGAAAATGGTTTTCCAATCTGATATACTATTTACTTGTCTACTAGGTCATAAAGCAAGGTGAATAGTTCTCCAAGAATTGCCTTGAATATGTCAATTCACTTCATGGTCATCCAATCCTCCTATCATCACATTTGCTTAAATACTATTTTCTTTATTATTGTCATTATTGATTTGTTTGAGATAAACTATAAGATGACTGTACAGTATACTTTACAATCTTACATTTTTACTGACTTACACTTAATATCTTTAAATTTTATTTACATTCCTTACATTGTTTATATAAATAAAACTGCATCACACATGTTTAATTCTTAGATTTTTACATCATCTCTCACCTGTACGTTCATTAAACTCATTTATATTTCTAACTGACCACATCTCTTTCTGTCTTATTCTTCATAACAAGGGCTTTCAACACCAGCTACTTCCCTTCCTCAACTCGCCCTGCTCTCAATTTCATTTGTAAATGTCTCCTTGTCATCAAAGAGGAAGCAGCTGGCAATAGTATATATACAACAGTACTTTACAGACTGAAGATCTTTCAGAAATATGGGTAAATAGTTTCCATGATTTGGCACCCATTTATATAATTACTTTCAGAAATATAGAAAATTGCAAACTTCATTACAATTTTCATGAAATGAAACAAAATGCTAATAAAAGGCCAGTTTTCATGATGTTCAATTCTTGCAAGTTACTAACAAAAATAACCAGGAATAGAATAGTGAAGCATCTGAAAAAAAGTTATAAAAAGAAAGGTTCATAGAAGGAGAAGCTTGACTAACAATCAAACTGTTAGTCTGTTCCTATGACAGTGGCCAAAATTGAACAGGAAGTGAGGGATGGGTATACTATATTATCTTGGACTGCCTGAACATAATAATTTGGGAGCACCACAACAGTTGTTCCCAATTGGCCTATATTAGGTGGTTTTATTTATCTATTCATTCTATTTTTAAAACCTGTTAAACTCTTCATCTCATTGATGCTAACTAGCAGCCCATTCCTTTCATCCACAACTCTGTTTCTAAACCAATACTTTTCTATATCCTTCCTAAAACAAAAATTTCCAACTCATACCTATTGTTGCAGGTTCTGATCTATTGTGACAGTTTCAGAATCCTCTTTATATCCCCTTTATTTATGCCCTTTACCCACTTGAAAACCTCGGTCATATCCCCCCTTATCCTGCATCTGTAGTGAGTGCAAATTAATGTACTGCACTAGTACTTCAGTCTCTCTTTGTAAAAGGACCCAAGACCTGGTAATCAGCATTTATAATCATTTCCTATTTTCTTTAATTCAGCAGGAATTAAGTCAAGAATTAATTCAGCAAGAATTAATTTAGGGTGTCATGCATATTCTATAGTACAGCAACCAGACCTGCACAGTGTAATCTAAGTGAAGCCTTAGTGGAGCACTTCATGTGACCGACCGACCTCTAATTTCTAATCATATCTTGGTCTACCTTATATTTGTTCAAAAACTCCAAGCTCCTACCTCAGCAAATATTATCTCCACTTACCAAGAAGCAACCAACAGGCTTTTGCTCTCATTGCTTGACAATATATTATGTATTTTATTCACTATGTCACTCAGCTCTGCTCCTGGAAAAATGTACCCCAAATTCTGTTTCTTGTGTCCCTGGAGCAAAAGGCCCTAGCCATATAATACACCTGGAATCCCTAACAACCAAGATTCCCCTACCTTTTGTGTTGCATTATACAGCTTCTCTACCGTCTGAGTTTATCCTTAAATTCACCCCTCCTATATGGAGATGGGGTTTGTCATCTCAACCATGTTCTTAATAATTAGTTATCGTTGAACACTGTGGACTTGGTTCCTCCTTTGCCCACCACTTTCCAGTTTGCTTGGTGGGTACTTTCATGCCTCTGTTGTAGATCCTCCTGCCTCATATTCATTACTAACGTCTTGAACCCCATAAGACATGTCACTTGTTCCTTGATCCTGTCAATCTCTGACCTAAGTGTTATTCAGAGTTTGTCTAGTGGTGCAGTCATGATGTGTGACATTGTTGAGCCCAATAGTAATCCAGTAACTAAAGAGACTGAGAAATAAACTGACATAATATGAAAGGTACTAAAATGGATACATACACAACTGATGATAAGAAAATAAGAGTAATTGGGAGAGATGCAGCATGAGACTGGAAAGCAATGAGTGATAACCCTTTCTGTTCCTGTTCTTTATAAGTTATCTTCTTGATAAATTTGAGTACTGTAATTCATGTCAATATTTACTGATAATGCTAAGATGATGAGAATAAATACAAACAAGAGCTGCAAAATGCTGCAGGAGGACCAAAATAGGCTACAAGAATGGTCAGAATTCTACAGTTCAGCCTTAGTAAATGCAAAGTTATAAGAATGTAGACACGAGAAAGAAGACCAGAAGAACATTATAGACTGAGAGGGACATAGGCCTCAGCAAGGGAAACAAATCTTAGGAGTAAAGAAAACAGTCTCATACCAGAAGCACACACAACTCTTTCGAAATCAAAGCTAAAAATCTTGAACATCTTATACAACATATTGTACATTAGACCAGTCCCAGAGAATGTGGTACTTGCATGTAACCAATGCCAGTGCCACACAATTATGAAACACACACAACTGAGACGGTCCAAATATTTGCTACGAAAGCTGTCATCGGAAAAATGACAACAAACTCAAAAGAATCGAACTCACAAACATTGAGGGGAAGAAGATTCAGTGTTACGGTCATAACCAGAAGAAACTGAAAGACAATGTGAACAGACAGAAATTGTTCCAGATAAGATGTAGGACAAAAGGGCACACTCACGTGGATAAATTATTCATTGTATTTTACACTCAAAACAAAGTAAATTTTCTGCTAATGTAGTGTATTTCACATTTTTAACCTGATCAAACAAAATGACAGGACAATCATAAGTGTTAGGGGAAGTCTCTATTTTTAGATACTGGTAGAACAAATTACATTTTGTGTAGCCTGTAGAATATTAACTGCTTAACTGATGCATTCAATCTAATGTGTGTATGTATGTGTGTGTATATATATATACATACATACATACATACATACATACATACATACATACATACATACATACATACATACATACATACATACATACATGTTAATGTATTTGTTTTTCTATAATTAGGGCCAGGCTCCAGTGTATAGAGACTTCCACACAGCCACTGGAGTTGATGGAGTTATGTATGTATGGGGTGGAAGAGAGGTAGCTAGTGGATGGTATGATTCCCCAGAGCATGAGGAATATGGGTCAGATCTCTATGCCTTGGACACAACTGCAAGGCGATGGAGTATTGTGCCTTGTTCAGGCTGCATTCCAGTTGGTCGGAGATCTCACTCTGCATGTGAGTATCTTCATGTATTCTAAATATCTCTAAGGAAACTTTTAAAGAATGTGTATTTGCAATTCATTTAGTATGCATTTTCAAGAGAGAATTTTTCCAGATTTAAATATGTGACCACAATTACAAAGCTTATTATTTTAATTACATTTAATTGATTACATATAATAGTGAGTTTTTGTGTTTTTATGTAAATAAATTGCATGTGTATATAGAAAAGATTTTCTTAGTGTACAGTTGTGTGATTCAGTAGTTCAGTAGGGGCCTTGTGACTTTTCCTACCCAAAGTCTACCTAAATTAAGTAAAATTTGTAGAGTAATTTCTAACCCAAGTTAACCCTTTCGCTGGGATTCATTGCAGTTCTAATGAGAAATGTATCAACTCAATACTTGATCAATTGTTTTTCAAAAGCATAGAATATCATATATACAATAAATGCAGCACCTTATTTGCTTCCCTGAGCAATAGCCGTGGATTCACCCAGGTCAGTGTTGTTTCACTTGGCCCGGTGCAACTGAATCCTACAAGAAAAATAACTTTAGAATGTCTTGTCCTGTAAGTGGGCAGTAGAAAGCTTACCTCATATCACCACCAAGAGAAACCACATTCCCTATGATACTAAAGAATGTATAAAACCATTCAACACCCCATCCGAACAATCATTTTGAGCACTAGGGTGACCAATTGTTGTTTTAAACTAACATAACTTGCAACTACAGTACTTCGATACCTGATTGACTGTGGTGGTCTACAATAGGCATGTCAAACTGAGGGTCCCCCGAGGGCCATATGAGTCACATTTATGTTGCCATGAGGGCCATACACAACAACTAATTGTAGTCATTTAATAAAAATTATTGCAGAATATTTTTATTACTTAAAATTTTTTATTACTTTATTACTGCGGCCCTTTGTGCAAGCCGCAGGTGTGCCCACGGGCTACATGTTTGACATGTCTAGTCTACAAGACAATCAAGATTCTGATGAGACTGTCGATACCTGTCAGTGACCAGATGCTGGTCATATGATATTGGCCTTAGAACATATGCTCTGAGGAGAGCACATTATCCTGCTTAAAACACTATATCCTGTTATGTAGAAATTTAATAAATGGGCAATTATAGTGAAATGTAGTGCTGAGAATGGGTGGGTGGTTGCTTGAGGGACTGTGACTTATTTCCAATTTCCATGGGCATCAGATGATTGCCTACTCTCATAGGCAAGTATAGAGAGATGTGGAGATGTGTACAGTACAGTATATGCATGTAGATAAAAGGGAATTTCTGTAACTAAAGGTTAAGTAGTATGTTCTTTAGTAAAGTTAGTGTAAAATTTATGAATCTATATTTCTAAAAACATTTTAGCAATAAACTTTTATATTTCAGTTGTGTACAGAAGGCAGATCTACATATTTGGCGGTTTCAACAGTAGAGAAAAACAACACTTTAACGACTTGCATAGATTTGATCCAGGTAAGTGTGATTTAATGCCCCTAATACAGGGTTGCCATATGTGAGCAGTCAAAATCCAGGACACCTCCATTAACAGTCACCACGACTCTGCCCCCACCCATCACACATTTTAGGCCTTTGGCAGTATATATATATATATATACAGTATATTGTTGCACTCTACCACACGCTTTAAATTTTTTTCTAATATAATTTTTGTTCATTCTTTAGTATTATGATAAAAAATGAACTGTATAATCTAAATTGGGCATAACAAGAGCAAGATAATGCTGAAGAATAATGTTAGATGGCTTATTGCTAATATTTATTCCGTACAATTATGCATTTTGATTTTCCAATTTTGACATTGTCCAGCAGGTGTCTTGTAATCATTATCGTTACATAAGCCTAGAACTAATATATTCTTCAATTTTAGACTGCATCTGACAAACTTTCTTCCATTTTAAAGGCCTATCTAGATTATCATACAGTATAGTGATTTTGAGTCTTCGTAATGTATTTTTGTTTTGCGTAAAAATTTGCAAACGATACTGTTCAATTCTGTGTGTAAATTGTTTATATATATATAGTAAACAACAGAGATCCCAGAACAGAGCTCTGTGGCACTCTACATGTAATGACTTCCAGTTTGATCTTATCACCATTTATGCTAATCCTCTGTTTACTTTTAAATAGCCATTGCCTTAATCCTCCTCAATACCATGCACCTCAAACTTACTTTCACATAAGAAATCTTTCATGATGCACCAAATTAAAGGCTTTTCTGAAGTATAGAATGCCACAACTCTTTCCACTATTAACTGCTTGAAATATGGTGGGAAAAGAATAAGAGCAAATTTGTTACAGACAATTTTCTTGATTTGTGCTATAGAGCAACATTTTGCAACCCGTTCTCGCACTTGCTTATAGTAAATATTGGCTTATTTAATAAGTGCATATGTGACATACTAATTGATAGTAAATATTTTAGTTTACCTTGAAAAGCTTCATAGAAAACACCGACCTCACCTAACCTTCTTAGTATGTTAAGATAAGCATCTTATTGTTTCTTATTTACAATTATTACTTAACCTATCAACGGTATAGGTTAAGTAATAATTGTAATTAAGAAGCAATAAGATGCTTATCTTAACATACTAAGAAGGTTAGGTGAGGTCGGTGTTTTCTATGAAGCTTTTCAAGGTAAATTAAAATATTTACAATCAATTAGTATGTCACATATGCACTTATTAAATAAGCCAATATTTGCTATAAGCAAGTGCGAGAACGGGTTGCATTTTGTGTATTTTGCATGCATTCAATGACAACTTTCACTAGTGATACAGTTGAGTACAAGAGGTTGATGAACATGCATCTACCATGGTATCTCAGTGTACACTAATAAATACAGTGGAACCTCGAGTGACGAGCGACTCCAGTTATGAGTGAGCCACTTGCAGAAAATTTGTCTTGATTGATGAGCTTTTGTTCGATTAACGAGCAAACTACATGGTGCTTCCCAGTGTTCCCGCTGGTTCTCAGATGCCTCTGATGACAATGTTGTTGTTGTTTTGCAAGACGAGCATTTTACATGACGAGCTCGGAGCCGGAACAGATTAAATTCGTTAATCGAGGCGCCACTGTATTATAGTAAGTTATAGGCTTACTCAAAGAGTAATTTCTGTTTTATTTTTTTTACCATAAAATTTAATTTTAATTTATTAGCAGCTTCATTGGTACTCATTAGTGCCCCGTACAACAATATTGTATATCCTGATCAACCTGTTTTTTCCTTCAGTGACCCATCATTGGGAAGAAGTTCAGACGCTTGGTAAAGGTCCTTGTCCAAGACGAAGACAATCATGTTGCATAGTAAACTCCAAGATGTTTCTGTTTGGTGGTACTAGGTAAGTTTAATGCTTTTCATCACCATCTGGGCTGGACGGTAGAGCAACAGTCTCGCTTCATGCAGGTTGGCGTTCAATCCCCGACTGTCCAAGTGGTTGGGCACCATTCCTTTCCCCCATCCCATCCCAAATCCTTATCTCTTCCAAGTGCTATATACTGCAGTTGTAAATGCTTGGTGCTTTCTCCCGATAAGAAGAAATCGGGCGTTTTCTCCAGATTTCTCACCATCTACAGTATTGCTTTAATTAGGATATTTTGGGGCAGGGTTTCAACTATGGGAGCAGGCAGTGGCAAAACCAGCCAAACTTAACCATAAAATTACTGAACTTTAGATTCTCTCACTACTATTTTGACAACCAGTTTTACAAAAAATGGGTGCCTAAGCCTCCCTCCACCCTTATAGCTGTTTTGCAATATTTATGATACTAATATATAATATTTTTATGCACAGTTAATTTGGCTTGAGACCCTTTAAGAATATAAGTGTTATTGCCTTGTTTAATATTTTCATTTATTTGTTTCATGCCTTAAGTTCACACCAGTTTGTTATTTTTTACCAATAGAATAATGCCTCTGAAGTTGTAACACTGAGAATGTTTATCCTTCAATTTATACTTTGGCACAATCACAGCTTTCTTTGAAATGATCTGGTAGATCCGTTTGCAGCTGCTGATTTTCCACATTTTAACG
>NC_091159.1:22434418-22481918 GCF_040958095.1 Procambarus clarkii
TGCCATTTTGGCCTTTAAGTGTGTTGGAAGCTTTTCTGATGCCGTAGTAGTAGTGGCGGTCAGGTAGTAGCTAGTTTTCTCAGTAGTTAGCAAAATACTAATTGGCTTTCCAGGTGTTGCTAATAATTGCTTGGAGGAAATGTTGAAAGGTTTCTCTGCACTTCCTACATAATCTTTCTGGCTTAGTGCTTTCTTTTGACAATTTCTTAATTACTTCTCTGCTCTTTGGTGTCATAGTGAAAGGTTTAACTCAATGGTGTATTGAGATACTCTCTTCACTGTCTTTATGCTACAGTGTGTTGCAATACTACTTGCAAAGTAGTTTGAGTTAAAAGTTGACAAAGATTCTGGCATGTGAGCAGTGTCCAGAGTGGACCTTAGCTGCAGCTAGGGAAGCAGCTGATGGGTTGCTTAGAGAGGAGTGATTCATTTCTCTCAACAGTTTTTTTTCTGATCAAGGGAGTTTAAGGAAGCGATTGTTACTGTGTTATGTATCAGAATAATGAACAAAAGTTTGTGTTAATCATGCCACACACAAAAGCCAAACCATATACAAATGTTTCTTACCTTATAAAATATTTGGCTTGTTACAAGCATTGTTAATATATATATATAATGAATATTGCTTTTAAATTTATTATTGAAGAAAGAGGCATTTGATATCAGTATTACTCATTTCATTTATATAAGTTCATTGTGTATATTAGTTGCATCATCTAGTCAGCTAATTTGATCTAATGGAAATGTACAATATCTACTCTCACTATGAGTACCAAGATTTTTTAAATATTCTTATATTTCATCCTTGTAATAAGTGTTCAATTGTTAGGTATTTGCCTGTGATAATAACAAAGGTGTGTTAGATTATGCCTTGTGATAAAGGTATACAATTGTATATCATTTCTCTGTATGAAGCACAAGATTTAATTGACAGATATGACTAGTTATTTTAGGTGTATATTTGAGTTGGTTTACAACTTTTTTTGAAGATATAGGTGCACTAAAAATGAGTAATTGTCCTAAGTTAATGTCATGAAACAAATTTTTATTAATAAACTCTGGAGAGAAAAAACATGCTAATTTTCTAAAATTGCTTTGGCATTCTTGCAATTTTATTTTATGAAAATATCTTATACTTTGTAAGTAATTTCTATGAAAATGTGACCATAAAAGTATACTCTAACATTTTTCCTTAGTCCTTATCTAGTTTTGCTATATTCATAATTTTAACACTTAAATTGTCAAAATTGCTCTAAATATACAAAGCAGATGATGAGTCTCAATAACGTGGCTGAAGATATGAACACTAAACCACACACCAGAAGATGAGTAGACGACAACGTTTCTGTCTGTCCTGGACCATTATTACAATTGAAATGATTTTCGGATTGACCGAAACGTCATCGTCTCCTCATCTTTTGGAGTGTGGTTTAGTCTTCATAAATATACAAAGGTTCCTGACTGAAAACAACTCATGCTTATTTTGGGCTCTAACTCAAGCGGTGAATAATTATTGCATGTGTATAGCAGAAAGAGCCTTAATAAGAGAAGTGGTGGTATAACAGAGCCAAGAAAGAGAAGAGCAGTAATGTTGACAATTAAAGTGGTCATAATAAAGCACTTGCAGAAAGGAGAGAGATTAACACTGATTGCACATGTGTATGGAGTAAACCACCCAACAATTCCCACCAGTATCAAAGACAAGGTTAGAATTTTACAACATGTGAAAGGTTCAGTACCAATGAGTTCATCCATAATCAAAACGTGCAATGTTCATATTTCTGACATGGAAAAGCTCTACCTCTTCATCCTCCACTGATTAGTTGATAAAACCATACATCAGAAAGTGAAGAAATGGCGATGTTTTGGTCTGTCCTGGACCATTATCAAGTCGTGTGCTGGATAATGGACCAGGACGGACTGAAACGTCATCTTAATTATGTGTGGTTTGGTCATCAAATCTTCAGCCATGTTATTGTGAACCATCGTCTCCACTGATTAAACCTCCCTTTTCCCACAATAGTCATCAAATCCAATAAGCAAGGTAACTAATTCTAGTATGCTAAGTAAATAAAGCAGCGGTTATTCAACATTATTTATATTTAAAATTTTGTTAAATACAGTATGCCAATTCTTGGTGCTTTGAGAACTTATCTTCCATTTATAGCAGTGTACCTATGTGAAATCATGTTCCATCAGCTGACTTACTAGAAAAAATTTGGAACACATCCCTGTTGTAAGTTGGAGACTCTATATAGTGAAACTTGTATTATCTGATAGCACTAGGCTGCAACCTTAGCCAGGTGCTATTTACTGCAGTACCTTAGACTTTAATTACGGTGCTACATTTACCATACTTTACTTTGTGCTACATAAAGTTATGCTTTATTTAGCATAATTGCTTTATACTACATTTACACACAATTATTTTTTAAAAGTTTACTTGCATAGAAGTATGGAATCACTGAGAAAATAAGGCCTCATGCAGTTCTCTTCAGTAGGTATAATAATATACAGTATTCATAAAACTAAGGGGTGGCTCCTTTCCTAATTAATTTATTTTTGTTACTGGCTAGATAATCATTTGTCCATCTAATATAATGGTATAAACATTGTATTTAAAAGTGGTAACTAAAGAAAAAACATGTGAATCCTTTTGGCGACCCAGCCAGTAGTTCGCTACATTTATTGATTTGTATAAGTACTATACAGTGGGACATTAAAAATAACAGAAACCTTAAAAATGTGAATGAGCAGTTGTCATGCTTGCGAATTCTAAGTCTGGAAGACGTACTAAAATTTTGGACTTACGGGAAAAAAATCTGGAATGTTGAAATCATTTGTACTCATTGACCTTGTATATAAAAAAAAATATTATATTGTCTTTAGTAATGTTGCTATAAATGTTACTCTAAAGATGCTCTTTTGTCTATGAATTATTTAATGTATATAAATTGTTTACATAATGATACAGTATGTACAGGTATATTATGAAGCACTCTTTGGCTAGGCCAGCTATACCGATAAGTACTATATGTCCCTTTTCCAGCCACATGCATTTCTCTCTGTGCTAGTGCAGTGAATACCTCATTATTTGGGATTTTCATCCAAATTTCTTTGAATGTTGCTTTGCGAGTAGACAAGATGTCTGGCTAAACCAAATATGTAGGAGGCAGAAAAGGAATATTAAGAAGGATGAAAATGCAAAATTTATTCAGAAAAGAAATTGTTACTTGGAGTGAGGAGGTTGGCACTAGCAATGTTTATGAAAAAGTTCAGTGATTTCAGTTTTGAAGAAGTAGATCAGACAGCTTACAAGGATTTAAGTGGTCTTCAGAAACTTAACGACAAAAATACTGTAGTTTTGATCACTGTATACATATAATTCTACAGTACAAAAATGTTTATATATTGAGTGTGTAAGTATACAAAGATATATACAGTACTGTATTCTAAAGTTATCTGTAAGAAAATTCCACAAACATTACAAAAGAAAATAATTTAGGTTTCTTACAACCTGGAATATGGTTTCCCATAGTTTGAAAAATAAAGCCTGTTGGGCTTATCAAGGTGTCTATGCCAGCTATCGACCATTCCCAGGATATAACCCACTACTGTTGCCTAACTCGCAGGTGCCTATTTACTGTTAGGTGGTCAGAGGCATCAGGCAAAAGGAAAGGCTACCCAAATGCTTCTGTACTGCCACAGAAATTAAACTTGGGAACCTTTTAGCTGTGGCCCAACTGCATTGGCCTGCACACTGGATACATTGTTATATTTACCATGAGTACCTGTATTTATATTTTGTAACAAGAGATTGATTGATTAAGACTAAGCCAACCAGGAGGAGGCATATGCATGAATAGCCCGTAAGTAATGATGATGATGATGTTATAGATTCAGCTACTTGGAACAAGTTCCAAGTAGCACGGGCTATGGTGAGCCCGTAATTTACCTGGCACAGGAGCGGGGCAAGTAGCACGGGCTATGGTGAGCCCGTAACTTACCTGGCACAGGAGCAGGGCAAGTAGCACGGGCTCATAGCCCGTAGTGGACTTACACAGTGGACACAGGAGCAGTGCTGAATCTCTGTGTAAGTAATGAGTTCTTGCTGTATAATATATACCCAAGGATGAGGTGAAGGTGAAGCACCTCACTTATAGGTCTATTATATCTTGTCAATCTTCTATTTGCATAATGGCTGTGGCAGTATGTTGTATGTTCTGTCGTATTCTGGAAGTTGACAGTGTTATTTGGTTCTAGTTGGATATTGATATATGGTTTGGTTTGCTTGATGCCTTCCCGGTTTAGCCACATAGCCTTCCCGGCTTGGTGCCTTCTTTTGATAATTACTTACTTGCTTGATGTATAGTGTCTCGCCAATTTCCATTTTTTTTTTTTTTTTGTTTTTTTTTTTTAGATATATACAAGATTTGTTACATTCTTGTACAGCCACTAGTACGCGTAGCGTTTCGGGCAGGTCCCTGGAATACGATCCCTGCCGCGAAGAATCGTTTTTACAACCAAGTACACATTTTACTGTTGAGTTAAACAGAGGCTACAGTTAAGGATTTGTGCCCAGTAAATCCTCCCCGGCCAGGATACGAACCCATGACAAAGCGCTCACGGAACGCCAGGCAAGTGTCTTACCACTACACCACGGAGACAGATTCTGTTGTCACTGTATCTGTATTGTTTTGGTGGTGTTTGTCAGGATATCTCTGATGATGGTTTGGTTATGTGTAGAGATACATAATTATAATTATGTAGCTATAATTAGTGTCTGTATACACACTATACAACATGAACCGTACTTATTTGGTGCAAATAAGTACAATTATTAAAACAAATTAAAACACTAAAAGTGGCACAACAGGTTGGAGCAGCAGTCAGACAGCTAACCAAACCCTTGGAATAATAAAGTATACTTTTGACTTTAAGGAAAAGAAGGTAACGATTCAACTGTATAAGTCTCTCTGGAGATTTAAAGCATTTGGATTACTGTATCTAAGCATGGCGACTTCATTTTCAGAAGGACATTGGTCTCTGGTGCTCCCCCACTTGGATTATTGCATTCACATTTAAGCATAGAGACCTCATCTTCAGAAGGACATAGCAGTTTTGGAGAAAGTACCCTGACGAGCCACAACGTAGGACTGAAAATAGGAGATTCTTTTCATCCACGGTTATAAACCTATGGAACCGCCTACCCGCTGAACCTAAGTAAAAAATTATCAGGACAAATGCGTGAAACTTTTGACAAGCCACCGGTTTCCAATCCTCGTCGAGGCCACTAGAGTGTTATTGGCTCTCTTGTATATTCATGTAAATTCAAATAAATAATAATGAGGGCAATTATTATATGAACCGTGCAATAAGAGGGGGACATTAGCGCCTCTGGTGGTCAGAAGCAAAACTGTCGTCCGGTTGCCAGTTATAACATTATGGTTTACGAGCCGGAGTGGAGCATCTGGTCTACCACTTCATAATATAAACAAAGTGGTCATTCGAAGCTGGGAAGGTGCAAGTTGATTAGCTCATACTGCAAATTTAAATTTTAAATTTTGCCCCGAGGGGCGAGTTTATTGGGCAGCGCCACTCATCTTGTGAGTGGACACACTGCCATAGCAGCATGTACAACACTCCCCAATAGGAAGAAAACCCGCTGGGTTGTTCATCCTGTCACTTGTACCCAGACACAGCTGGGACTTGCTTAACTGTCTCAAGTGAACAGCTCCTCAAACAAGAAGATTAACATCTATCAACCCTTGAAAGCTTACGTTATCTTGCGGGTGCAAAATGGGGAAATCTTTTAAGAACAGCATCAATATTTGACAAATAGTGTTTTCCTAACTCAAACAATGTGGGGTTTATTATTCTACACATATTTCTGATATCTCTCAGGTGTTCACATTCACGTAGATAGTGGTCAAGGCGGTGTCCGTCACTCTCCCCACAGATTCTGCAACTTTGCTGATCAACTGTTGTTTCCATTCCATACCTCCAAGGATATTTGTATCCAAGACGGATTCTCGCTATTACTGATTCTCTCCCGCGTCCTCCTCCTCTTCGGCCATAACGATTGGGATTGCCAGCTGCAACCATGTTGTACCATCGTATAGATTCACTAGTTTGTGCTTCTATCCTCCTTTCCTCAGTTACCTTGTCTCATACTGCATGTATGTGAAGACGAAGAAGAAGCAAATTGCTTAAACCGTGAGTACAATAAATCGGTACATTGTAACGTATGCGATTTTGAGTGACCACATTCAAAGACAATAATGGGGTTTTAATGTTTATTTAATATAGTCTTGGTTACAGCAGTAATTTGTTGGAAATGAAATGACGTGTTGTGATAGCAACAAATTTGTAGTGACAACAAAAATTACACAATTTTAGGTGTCTTCATAATTTTTTTTTTTTTTGCAGGGATATTCCTGCGCGGGCCCTAAGCCTCTGGCTTGATCACAACGTGTTGCTTGTTTCTGTTATACTTGGGCGGAGTATGAGTATTTTTGACTCGTATGGTCACTTCTCTTCATCATTGACCTGTCAACAAAATAGCCCCAAGTCGACTACTTCCTTAAGGTCATATGAAGTTGTAGGTTAATGTGCGTTGAAATAATACTAATAAATAAGGAAATGAAGTCAAGAAAAAAATACCCCCCCCCCCCAAAAAAAAAAATAGGGATAGGTTAGGGATAACAAACATACTGCAGTAACTTTATTTCCCATATATAAGCGATAAGGCCCTCATCTGGTCTTCATTCATCAATACAACCTAGAGAGACAAAGAGAATAGAGTTTGAAATCTGTAAATAAATTGGCCCCCCAAAAATAAAAGTCACAACTTCTACTATCTGTGGCTGATTAACGTGTTGACCAATTTGTTCCAACTTCACATGCTTAGTGCCGGATGTGCATTCTCCAAGATGTAGAAGTCACAACAAAAGCCACATAAAAACAGAAAGAGAAAATAAAAAATGTCAGCTTTTCATACAAAGGGACATAAGAAATGTTGCCATTGGGCAATGTATTTATATGATATATACTGTAGTAAAATACAGCAACACCCAGAACCCCATCAACCAGGTATAATAACATACTGACTCATTATGTGTGAAATCTGGCTCTCCAGGTGGCATCAGCATCATATCCACTTTATAGACCCTCCTTACTACAGTACTATTGTACTTTTCTTCTTTGTGCATCGGACAGGTGCTTGCATCTCTTTATTCCTGATTTCCAGTAAATAGGAAGTGTTATTGTTGTTATCAGTACGGTTGCCGCTTGTCGTGCACGCATTTATTTTTTAAAAATTTGTAAAAAATCCGTTTAAGATATTGGGATGAAATTTTCATGACGCTAATGCCAAATAATGGGAGGTTTGTTTAAAAATTTTCACTATTTCATATCTGGAAAATACTTCGCAGTCACCAGGCCCCTTAACCCTTAAATGGCGCAGCCTTTGGGGTCAAGAAAAAAAAAATATTTGAATTATGTAAAAATTACTTAAAAATGTTAAGCAAATTTCCAACTTATTGGCTTCAGGGTTGTGAAACTCATCAAAATATTTTCAGGAATTGATTTTAGATGAATTTTTTTAAAAAGAAGAATGTTTTGTTGATAAGAACAGCTTCTATTAACTGGAACTGAGGAATAATGCAGTAATAGAGATGCAAGCACATATCCAACGCACAAAGAAGAATTGTAGTAAGAAGTGTCCACAAAGTGGATATGCAGTTGGTGCCTTTATGGCATTGCTGAGTAATATATATAATAACACAAATAATAATGAATAAGTATGTTATGCTCTATTTTATTATATATCATATAAATACATTGCCCAATGTTAATATGTTACTTTCATCAATGTCCATTTTTTTGTGGGGGGGGAGGTGATGTGTTTTTGTTAATTTTTTTTTTTTTTTTTTTTTTTTTTTTTTTACTTTATTATCTGATTTTGTTGTAACCTTTACATCCTGGAAAGTGCATACCCTTCCCTAACTATATGAAGATAGAATGAAATTGGTCAACAAATAATCAGTCACAACTTGCAGAATTTGGGACTAAATTTTTTTTGGCTGATTTTTAAGAGATTTCAGATTCAATTTTTTTCTCTTTAGGTTGTTTTGATGATTAGGGACCAGATTAGAGATTTTTCCATTTATATAAAGTATACCCTAAATATATCCCCTAAATCATTATAATTGTTATAATTATCCATATATATTGTTTTTTTGGGGGGTTATTTTTTCTTGACTTCATTTCGACCTTTTGACCTACAACTTTCACATATTTGAGTACGAATGCAAAGCAGTGTTTATTAAAACATAGAAGTAAATTAACGGATTCGACCTATATTTATTCATTGTCTATAACTTCAACTTCAGTTAGCTCTCAAACTAGACTCAATTTTGAGTGGCTTCTAAAATTCCAGTTTTTGGCCAATTCTTATCATTTTGACAGTGCTCAGCTGTGTTTCAGTGCTCAGCTGTCTGTTCTTCAATCCCTTCAGAATGGATTTTTCATAAACTCTAAACGTTTGGAGTTGTACATTTTTTTTGTCTAAATTTCTCACACATTTCAAATGCCATTTTGACAATTTTTTTTTACAGTAAAGTATACTGAAAACCTATATTCTAATTTGATGAAAATGAAGATCATATGCATTTCTGAGAGCATAACACCAAATGAGCAATTGGTGATAGTTTATATTTTTTTAATCTGATTTGAAAATCAAGTTTTTAATATTCAATTTTAAAATTAATTTTGATTTTCTTGTTTTTCAAGTTATGTTGGAGATAGTGACAAAGTTGGAGCTTTTGCCGAGTTGATTATGCACAAAAAATTGGAAAGTGTTTGTTCAAGTTTTAAAAACTGACGTTATGTCAAATCATATACAGTATATATGTTTTGCGCCATTTAAGTGTTAAGCTATTGCACTCTTATCAGTATTGCCTACTCCCTACTACTGTATGTGACAAAGAGCTGTCATCAACTGTTGGATCTCGGGACTCACCTTAAGGTAAGTGATTACTGAACATATTCTAGGGGAGAGGGTTGAACTAGACAGGCACAGATACAGGGGTAAATAACTTCCAACTCTTGTTAACAGGCTGAAAGCTTTCCCTTCCCATAGCATTACCCTACTAGATTACACTCGAACACAACCCACCAATCGGTTTATATCTATATCCCCAATTATTGCTGGGTGATAAGGGGCAAATGTTTAACCTCTGCACTGTTCACATGTTACATGCCTGTGGCACCAAAAAAAATTATTCTGAAACTATTTTTTTTTTATTTGACATTGTTAATAGCATAAAATTCAAAGTAAAAGTCTTTATCTCTTGTGGTTTAGCTGTACTGACCCGGAGAACTTGCGTATTTTCCGTAGAAATGAGGTGAGGTGCCTCACGGGAATAACTTTGTTGATTTATTTTCATTATTTCTCACCTAATTATTTTCATTCTAAGAAGTTGTATCGATGTGTTAGTGGTGGTGGTGTTCATTATGTACTGTAACTGAAAATATTTGTATGTACGAATATTTTCTAAAAGAATGGGTAAAGAATATGCAGCACTGAGTGAGATAGCAGAATCATCCTAAGATTAGAATGAAAATGTTTGCAGGCTGCCATATGCATTATGTATCATTAGTGCATATGCCAGGGGGACAGATCTCCCAAGAGGCATAAATGGCTAGGTCAGGTAATCCACAAATCCATCTATCCACCGCCAAGGCCTCTCCCTCCAACCTGTTTTCTTAAAAATAACGTCGCTTTTGGCCGTTTGCCCGAAAGTGGATGTAATTTGAAAATGAAAAAAAAATTAAAATAAATTTGGGATTTTTTTTTCAACAGTAAGTTAAGGGTCCTCTGGTAGGTTAGGTGGGCAGAAAATTCTCATAAAGTTTAAAATTTTTATGGAAAATGTTAATTGAAAGTTTCTTCTCCTAATCTTTCCGAGTAGACCGGACTTACAGAAAATGGGACAGTACGTCACTTTTGTGAGTATTTCATTTCAAATTACATCCACATTTGGCCATAGTGCGCATACGAGCAAAAAGCGACGTTATTTTTAAGTGGACGGGTTGCTCTCACATTCCAAAAACACAAACCCATTAACAACTCGCCAACTTCATGGGAATTAAAAGCTTCCCATAACATTGGATTCTTTGGAGATCTTATCTTTAAATGATTTCGAGGCTTAAGTGTCCCTGCGGCCTAGGCCTCCACCCCCAGAAAGCAGCCCATGACAGCTGACTAACTCCCTGGTACCTATTTATTGCTAGGTAACAGGGGCATCAGGGTGAAAGAAACTGCCCATTGTTCATTGACTTGCAGCCAAGTTTTTCAATAAAAGACTGAATTAATAGCGTGCAAAAAAAAAAAAAAAAAAAAAATTATATACTGTATATATATATAATCCCCACACATGTAGTCATGTTTTTTTCTTTTAATAATAAAAAAGGGAGGGGGGGAGGAACAGGAGGCACTAAAAAGTATTCATTGTGATTACCATAAGTTGGTATTTGAATAGCAGATAAACTTTCGTAACAAATGGATATCATGGATTTAGAAGACTACAGCGGCCGACAAATCCGATAGTTTATCATAGGATTACTAACAGACAGGGTGGCATTGTTTGAAAGCTAGTCGTAATGGTTGTAGAAGTATTGTGGTATAAGAGGGGGGGGGGGGGGGGGTTTACCTGCCGGTAGTGAAGATACAGTATCACATCATGTACAGGATTATGATGTTTAGTATAGTTGCATGTGCTTATGTTTAAAACACTAGTACCATTTGAATCGCCCACATTTGTAATCTAATAGCTAGAGGATGTTAAGATTGTTCGGGAATATGCTAGTGTGTGTAGCCAGTAGGACGAGTAGTAGTGATAAGCGCCATAAGTTTAGTATGCGTCGTAGCTATAGAATCACTATGAACCCTATTTGAGATGCTCGGTTTATGGTATGGTCACGTATGATCAAGAGACTAGCGATAGCAAACTTAAAAAAAAAGTAGAGCGTATACAAGTTAATTGTGACACACCCAATAGTTCATATGCAGGGGGTACTATGCCATTAGAGCTTTAATCTGAATCCGTGTAAGGTTTCATATGAAAATAACCAATTTACAGCTTGACCCATATTCGTGTCAAACTAGATTAGGGGCCTCTGGTGTGCATATTTCATCTTAATGCAAATCTGGTTTATTGCCTCAACATTTCTCACTCAAATTAATGCTTTGATTTTAAAATCCATTTTAAAATTGTGTATACAAGCCATGTTAGGCGCTCGGTTAAGTTTCAATTATACCATGCATAAATTTCACCTTTTATTATAAATATTCAGTATAGTACATTTAATATACACCATCTCAAAGTTCGATGTGAAGCCTAAGAGAATTTGTCGACATAATACGCTTCCGGTTCAGCTGGGCTCTAGTACCTTAGCGAGAGTCAATATACATCTCAAGACTAGAGTAGCTTAGGCTATAGTGGTGAAGGGTACGAGCGGCGGTGCATGCAGTTTGAAGGCACTTGGCGCGTCCCGGATACAAGCATTACGTTCATTGTAGCTTCAGAAACTGTCCATAAATATGATTGATCGTGGTTGGAGGTAGCCAGTGTTGCAGTTTTAGATATTGCAGATTAGGAGGTGTTCAACCCAGGGTTGATAACACTGGATTATTGTTTTGTACAAACAGGCTGGTGTAAAGTCAGCGATGTTGGAGGTGCCTCATTTTTGTCCGGTTGTCTGGGTGGGTGGGGGTGGGGATTTGGATGAAATTTTGTGTGCTGTCCAGAAGACCGTGTGTGGGTGGCAGTCCTGGTGATATTATCTTACTTCCAGCTGAATCAAATATCAAGAACGAGGTTCGCCACCGTAGTCGTGTTGGTTACCATTGTTGCTCGTTGGTTATCGTTGTTTGCGGCAACTGCAGCATGTCACTATGGGGGGGGGGGGGGGGGGTTGGTACTGCGATATGATTGTCTGCCAGGGGAAGGACAGGGAATTAATATCATTAGTATTCAAATAAAAGAAGCTATTAATTTGTAGCTTACACTAATTATGTTCAACCTGCCAATATTTTATGAAATTTAATCTTTTAAAATTATGTCCGTAATTCAATATTCTTATTTAGCAACCTCAAATAGACTTCAGCCATGAGGAAGTTCTCAATAACCAGGTCCCGTGTACATCGTGTCATTGATCGATAACGACGGTGTTTTAGCTCATGACAAGTCCTGCTGACGAAAAATAAGTTTCACCGCTTTTTCGTTCATGCAACTTACAGTATCAAATTATTATTGCGCAAGTTTCAGTCTTGAACAACTAGGTCATAAAAGTATACGTTTTGCATTTTAGAAAACTTCCACTTTCTCCTGAAATGTCTTCAAACACCTACAAATTGACATTGGTAGTTTTCTTCTATAATTTTTTTTTTTTTTTTTTTTTTTTTTAATAAGGTCTTTTATACTCTTAAGTCATTTTGACCAAATTTCCTTTGATAATGATGGGCGTACACTTAAAACTCTGCTACATAGCCTTCCCGGTTTGGTGCCTTTGATAATTACCTTACCTTAAAACTCAGTATGTGCCTCAAACCTTTTCCCACCAACCTCATGGTTATGGGATGCATAATGAAGACAACGCTGCAAAAAAAATCTCGTGCACGTCTGTAAAACCGAGCAAACTTTATAATTATGCCGATAACTATAAAATATATATATCTAATGTGTGCAATGATAACATATATGTCCGGATGAACAGAGATCGCCTTCAGATACATTGCGTATTTGTCCTTAACCAAGTATTTATTAACTAGGTCTTACGTCTCCAATTACCGACATTAAACTGTCTTCTACAATCATTGTTATGACCAATATATAGTACACACTTTATGAAACTAGCATTTCTAGGACTAGTCACAAAATATTTTACGCGACCCGTAGTGCAGTCAGTTCGTTCTACACTTAATTTCTGGGTTCGAACATCGGCCGGGACGGAAATGGATGCCTGCGTTTCCCATCACCTAATTGCCCTGTTCATCTAGTAGTACTTTACGGCGTGTCGAGAGATTGCAGGGGGGGGGGGGTGACTTTCGCACAAGCCTAAGGTGTACAAACTGCTTGCCTGTCCTAGACCAGAAATTAATGAATAGTAATCATCGTAAGAGCATTGGCGACTTTCATGTCTATTCCTCTTACCTTAATCTCTTCCGATTGGATTTTTTTAAATAAGGCGCAAGTATTACGATGTAGACTGTGCAATTCTCGATTCAAACAGGTATATCAACATGCTCCTTGATTGTATACATTTCAATACTGCCCGTGCCACCTGAATTTACCTGAAGCCACTATATTGTCATTTGTATGACCCTCTGTCTTGCGTGACTGTGAACACTAGCATTATCCTCACTTTAATTGGAATTTAAATTCTCAGATTAGTCAAAATAGTAATAACTAGTGGCATCGCCGTGGACGGAAAGTCCCGTGTATCAAGCTACCGCACCCCATCCCATTTTTCAATTTCATATATGGATATTTACGTAGTTTATTGAAACATTTTAGCGTCCCGGTAGTACAGTCTGGTTCCTTCGATTCACACTGGAATTTCGGGTTCGAATCCCGAACAGGGCATAAATGGTTGGCTGCGTTTCCCCATCACATAATTGCCCTGTTCATCGAGTAGTAAATAGGTGCCTAGCAATTAGTCAAGTTTGTTGTTGTGGGGGAAAAGGGGAGGCTGGCTGGCCTACCGACGCATTAATTTAACACAACTAGCAAAGACAAATGTGAGAAAAGACTTACCAGCTGTCAGGGAGCTCAAAAGTGGTGGTGGTGCTTGGACAGCGTCCGGGCGAACTCTGGAAGTGATGGTGAGGCGCACCACCTTGTTGGCTTGCCACGTTCAGGGAGGCGGCTAAACGAGCCAAGCCTCGTTATGGAGGTGCCATTTGACTTATATTTACATTTCTTTTCTTTTTATAATGTAATTATAAGCAATTATAATTGCTTATAATTACATTTCTCTATATTGTCGTAATAATTATTACAAGTATATTAAAGTACTCGTAAAGAAATCTATTTGGTTTAGAAAGGTGTGAAGTTTTGTCTGCATATTGTTAAAGTGATTAGCTTTGTCGTAAAATAGACGTTCGTGGGTGTTGTATATCGGGGCTGTGCACATTCTTTCCTGAGTTAAATATCATTGAAAATGCCAAACTGGTTTATTTTCATACAAACATGTTGAAAATATCGCTTGTGGAAGCTTACGTGCGTGTTTTAATTAAGACATGTAATTGATTTTATTCATTTACTACGTACCCCTCATATACCCATCCTGTGGGTAATATTGTAAAAACGTTCGAGGCACATAATAGCCTCAGGAATTAAGCCACAGTCTCCGTGGTGTAGTGGTAAGACACTCGCCTGGCGTTCCGCGAGCGCTATGTCATGGGTTCGTATCCTGGCCGGGGAGGATTTACTGGGCGCAATTCCTTAACTGTAGCCTCTGTTTAACGCAACAGTAAAATGTGTACTTGGATGAAAAAACGATTCTTCGCGGCGGGGGATCGTATTCCAGGGACCATAGGATTAAGGACTTGTCCGAAACGCTACGCGTACTAGTGGCTGTACAAGATTGTAACAACTCTTGTATGTATCTCAAAAAAAAAAAGCCACAAATTTCATATTTAGCTGTGAAAGTTTACACATTTTAATGCATGTATCAATAGTCGTTTAAAGTACAATTGCTTCAAGAACTGGACTATAATTCAGTGTGAAAGCTGAGCTGAGGCAGTTATACGTATAGCTCAATTTGCTAATCAAGCAGTGCAAGGCGGAGGTGGAAAGGTTATACAATTACGTGCATATATATATGCACATGATTCTATAACCTAAGTATAAAAAAAATTGCCTATATCGTAAATGCAAATTTGGGATACTTAGCCAGGATTTCTGGTAGTATATCATTTTTAATTAAATACACGCCTTAGTGCTACGTGTATAGTCATCCCGGCTTCGTGCCTTCTTTTCATAAATACACATTTATAATAGAATCAGCTATGAATTTCTTATTTTTGTCATAATAAATTACAGTGACACAAAGTAAGCGAATTATTAGTTCTTGTAATAGTTTATATTTGGTCAAATGTACTGGTTTGCTTCGGGGGCGTGTTGCTGGACGCCCTGACTCACTATGACTATCCATTCCGGAGTGGCCCCAGAATAGTACACAGCAAACAACACAACAAACTAGGACTCTGAGAATAAGTATGGGGTGCACAATAAACTACAACTCGTACGATGAGCCTATGATATTCATGCTCTATATTAAATATTAAAAGTCTCTGTTTTCAAAATATATACTTTAATGACAACAATTTGAAAATATATTGTCTGTTTCCGATGATATAGAGCATACTAAGATTTATAAATAAGTTAAGAGCTCTACTTGTGGCTGACATTCCCCGGCTTGGTGCCTTCTTTTGATAATTACTTGTTTGTGGCTGACATACGGTATATAATCTGACTATTTCAGCCGTAATTTACATAGACATCGATCCTGCATCATAATTAACATACGTATATATTTACTTCTGTTTTGTGCATTAAAGTGACTACAAATTAATAAGTTGTTTTAGATTCAGCTACTCTGAACAAAAGTTCCAAGTAGTACGGTCTATGGTGAGCCCGTAGTGGACTTTTATAAGTTAATTTTCGTCTGTATTATGATAATAAAATGCAATTAAAGTGACGTTGCAACTTTATAGGAAATCGTTAAATCCTAAATATAGCTTGGTTGTTATACTTGAAATATTGTTACTTTTTAAATCCAGCTTGGAAAAAATCATCAGGACAAGTTGGGGGGGGTGAACTTTGACAAGCCTCCGGCTTCCTGTCCTCGTCGAGTCCATTAGTGTTGGTGGCCCCTCAGGAAATTCCTGAGGCTAGGCGAAGGAAGATTATTTATAGGTGCTAGCTTATAAAATGTGTTTCTTTCCTTGTATTTTTCCCCCGTTTTACATTCAACGCCATATTTAGTGGGTAAATATGCCACATTTCATTAGTTACTTAATGCTAGGAGGCTTTGGGTAATTCTACGGAGCCGTAGAAGCCACGGCATCATCGTGATCGTCGGCCACAATGATATGCTGATAACCTATCGTTAACTTAAGGCTGAAGCAGCCACTTCTCAGTGTCCCTCCAGCTGACCTCTATATATCAGGTTAGACGGACTTCACTTCATTGTTAAATTAATAAGATAATATCACACGTTAAACCAAATTTTGAAAGGAAGTGGCAAAATACTAAGCAAGTTGAAGAATATTTATCGACAACTTCTTTAAAAGGCCAAATGTAACCTTTATATGTATATATGTGTGTACTCACCTAATTGTGCTTGCGGGGGTTGAGCTTTGACTCTTTGGGCCCGCCTCAACTATCAATCAACTGGTGTACAGATTCCTGAGCCTACTGAGTTCATGTGTGTGTGTGTGTGTGTACTCACCTATTTGTACTTGCGGGGGTTGAGTTTTGGCTCTTTGGTCCCGCCTCTCAACTGTCAATCAACTGGTGTACAGATTCCTGAGCCTACTGGGCTCTATCGTATCTACATTTAAAACTTATATATGTGTATATATATATATATATATATATATATATATATATATATATATATATATATATTATTAAATATGACTGAAAAAGTAAGATTAATAATTCTAACACAAATTTTCTCAATGTTTCTTACATTTCTTTTCACTGTTGATGGTAACTGAAAAATCAATTCTCCAAAATTCATTTTTATTTCTAGTCTGACGCGACACTTGAACGCCTTTCGTAAAACTTATTACATTTTCAATCCTTGAAAATATTTAATATTTAATATATTTAATAATATATTAAAAATATAATTTTTGTTTAATTTAATATTTAAATATATATATATATATATATATATATATATATATATATATATATATATATATATATATATATATATATATATATATATATATATATATGGGAACAAGCCTGAATGGTCCCCAGGACTATATGCAACTGAAAACTCACACCCAGAAGTGACTCGAACCCATACTGCCAGGAGCACTCTGCTGGCGTACAGGACACCTTAGCCACCTGACCAACACGACCGGACAAAATTTTTGTCCGGTCGTGTTGGTCGGGTGGCTAAGGTGTGGCTAAGATTACCATCCGAGTGCCGGCAGGAGGGTGGTTCAAATAGCTTCGGCTATCACTCCTTATGTCCAGTCGTGATGGTCAAGTGAATTAAGGTGTCCTTTACATACCAGTTGCTTTGCTCCTGGCAGTATGGGTTCGAGTCACTTCTGGGGTGTAAGTTTTCAGTTGCATATAGTCCTGGGGACCATTCAGGCTTGTTCGCATTTATGTTCCTCACGTGTGCCCCAAAGAATGAGGTGATTTGATAAAATACTATGCCCAAGATTACCATCCGAGTGCCGGGGGGGATGGGGGTCAAATAGCTTCGGCTATCACCTCCTTATGTCCGGTCGTGATGGTCGAGTGGATTAAGGTGTCCTGTACATACCAGTTGCGTTGCTCCTGGCAGTATGGGTTCGAGTCACTTCTGGGGTGTGAATTTTCAGTTAAATATATATATATATATATATATATATATATATATATATATATATATATATATATATATATATATATATATATATATATATATATATATATATATATGTATGTATATATATATATATGTATGTATATATATATATTTTATTAAATATGACCGAAAAAGTAAGATTAATAATTCTAACACGAATTTTCTCAATCTTTCGTACATTATGCTTCACTGTTGGAGGTAAATCAAAAATCACTTCTCCAAAATTCATTTTTATTTCTAGTCTGACGCGACACGGGCGCGTTTCGTAAAACTTATTACATTTTCAAAGACTTCACAAATACACAACTGATTAGAACTTGCGTTTCCCTGATTTTATATCTACATTTGAGTGAGGTGGGAAGGGTGATGTGGCATTACATTTGAGTAAGGTGGGAAGGATGATGTGGCATTAGAGGATATTAATAGGGTATTAAAAGTATCAACACAAGACAGAACACGAAACAATGGATATTGAATAGAAGTGTTTGTAGAAAGCCTATTGGTCCATATTTCTTGATGCTTCTATATTGGAGCGGAGTCTTGAGGTGGGTAGAATATAGTTGTGCAATAATTGGCTGTTGATTGCTGGTGTTGACTTCTTGATGTGTAGTGCCTCGCAAACGTCTAGCCGCCTGCTATCGCTGTATCTATCGATGATTTCTGTGTTGTTTACTAGGATTTCTCTGGCGATGGTTTGGTTATGGGAAGAGATTATATGTTCCTTAATGGAGCCCTGTTGTTTATGCATCGTTAAACGCCTAGAAAGAGATGTTGTTGTCTTGCCTATATACTGGGTTTTTTGGAGCTTACAGTCCCCAAGTGGGCATTTGAAGGCATAGACGACGTTAGTCTCTTTTAAAGCGTTCTGTTTCGTGTCTGGAGAGTTTCTCATGAGTAGGCTGGCCGTTTTTCTGGTTTTATAGTAAATCATCAGTTGTATCCTCTGATTTTTGTCTGTAGGGATAACGTTTCTATTAACAATATCTTTCAGGACCCTTTCCTCTGTTTTATGAGCTGTGGAAAAGAAGTTCCTGTAAAATAGTCTAATAGGGGGTATAGGTGTTGTGTTAGTTGTCTCTTCGGAGGTTGCATGGCTTTTCACTTTCCTTCTTATGATGTCTTCGATGAAACCATTGGAGAAGCCGTTATTGACTAGAACCTGCCTTACCCTACAGAGTTCTTCGTCGACTTGCTTCCATTCTGAGCTGTGGCTGAGAGCACGGTCGACGTATGCGTTAACAACACTCCTCTTGTACCTGTCAGGGCAGTCGCTGTTGGCATTTAGGCACATTCCTATGTTTGTTTCCTTTGTGTAGACTGCAGTGTGGAAACCTCCGCCCTTTTCCATGACTGTTACATCTAGAAAAGGCAGCTTCCCATCCTTTTCCGTCTCGTAAGTGAAACGCAGCACGGAACTCTGCTCAAATGCCTCCTTCAGCTCCTGCAGATGTCTGACATCAGGTACCTGTGTAAAAATGTCGTCAACATACCTGCAGTATATGGCCGGTTTCAAGTTCATGTCGACTAAGACTTTTTGCTCGATGGTACCCATGTAGAAGTTTGCAAACAGGACACCTAGGGGAGAACCCATAGCGACCCCATCTACTTGCTTATACATGTGCCCATCCGGGCTCAAGAAGGGTGCCTCTTTAGTACAAGCTTGGAGTAGTTTCCTCAGAATACTTTCTGGCATGTCAAGAGGAGTACAGGCTGGATCATGATACACTCTGTCGGCTATCATTCCGATTGTCTCGTCCACAGGTACGTTGGTAAACAGCGATTCTACGTCCAACGAGGCTCTTATCCCTGTGGCCCGTGCGCCCCGCAGTAAGTCCACAAATTCCTTTGGAGACTTCAGGCTGAAGGCGCAAGGAACATAAGGAGTCAGCAGGCCGTTGAGTCGCTTCGCCAATCTGTACGTGGGTGTGGGTATCTGGCTAATGATTGGCCGAAGTGGGTTTCCAGGCTTGTGCGTCTTGACATTTCCATACGCATATCCAGGTTTATATTCCCCAATGATCTTTGGCAGGTGGAGTCCGGATTTCTTGGCGTTCACAGTTTCGATCAGTTTGTTGACCTTTGCTTTTAATTCGGCTGTAGTGTCCTTCGTTACCCTTTGGAACTTAGTTTGGTCAGAGAGTATGATGTTCATTTTCGCCAGATATTCGTCTTTTTTAAGAATGACATATATTGGCGACTTGTCACCTCTCCTGACAACTATCTCCTTGTTCTCACGAAGGCTTTTAGCTGCCGCTCTAAGCTCGGGGGACAGTATGGTGCTTCTGTAGTTGCCTCGATTCTTTCCTCCTTCTGCAATAAGTTCTGCTTGTAAGGTATCTTTGGTAGTGACCTTCTTTTGTGTCTCGAGGTCGAATATGTCGTCCAACAGAATTTCCAACTCCACTTTCCGGGCCATTTCACTCGGTCTGGACATAACATGACAGTTTATGCCCAGATTTAGGAGAGTGACTTGGTCCTCAGTGAGGTTAATTCCTGCAAGGTTCAGGAAGCCATCTCTTGGTCGTGGAATTGCCATAGGTCCTCCATATAATGTTGTTAGTTTCTTGATAATCCTTGTTTCAGTGCTGAGGTGATGTTGGTCTGTGAGGATGTCGAGGTTACTGGCGAAGCGACTCAACGGCCTGCTGACTCCTTATGTTCCTTGCGCCTTCAGCCTGAAGTCTCCAAAGGAATTTGTGGACTTACTGCGGGGCGCACGGGCCACAGGGATAAGAGCCTCGTTGGACGTAGAATCGCTGTTTACCAACGTACCTGTGGACGAGACAATCGGAATGATAGCCGACAGAGTGTATCGTGATCCAGCCTGTACTCCTCTTGACATGCCAGAAAGTATTCTGAGGAAACTACTCCAAGCTTGTACTAAAGAGGCACCCTTCTTGAGCCCGGATGGGCACATGTATAAGCAAGTAGATGGGGTCGCTATGGGTTCTCCCCTAGGTGTCCTGTTTGCAAACTTCTACATGGGTACCATCGAGCAAAAAGTCTTAGTCGACATGAACTTGAAACCGGCCATATACTGCAGGTATGTTGACGACATTTTTACACAGGTACCTGATGTCAGACATCTGCAGGAGCTGAAGGAGGCATTTGAGCAGAGTTCCGTGCTGCGTTTCACTTACGAGACGGAAAAGGATGGGAAGCTGCCTTTTCTAGATGTAACAGTCATGGAAAAGGGCGGAGGTTTCCACACTGCAGTCTACACAAAGGAAACAAACATAGGAATGTGCCTAAATGCCAACAGCGACTGCCCTGACAGGTACAAGAGGAGTGTTGTTAACGCATACGTCGACCGTGCTCTCAGCGACAGCTCAGAATGGAAGCAAGTCGACGAAGAACTCTGTAGGGTAAGGCAGGTTCTAGTCAATAACGGCTTCTCCAATGGTTTCATCGAAGACATCATAAGAAGGAAAGTGAAAAGCCATGCAACCTCCGAAGAGACAACTAACACAACACCTATACCCCCTATTAGACTATTTTACAGGAACTTCTTTTCCACAGCTCATAAAACAGAGGAAAGGGTCCTGAAAGATATTGTTAATAGAAACGTTATCCCTACAGACAAAAATCAGAGGATACAACTGACGATTTACTATAAAACCAGAAAAACGACCAGCCTACTCATGAGAAACTCTCCAGACACGAAACAGAACGCTTTAAAAGAGACTAACGTCGTCTATGCCTTCAAATGCCCACTTGGGGACTGTAAGCTCCAAAAAACCCAGTATATAGGCAAGACAACAACATCTCTTTCTAGGCGTTTAACGATGCATAAACAACAGGGCTCCATTAAGGAACATATAATCTCTTCCCATAACCAAACCATCGCCAGAGAAATCCTAGTAAACAACACAGAAATCATCGATAGATACAGCGATAGCAGGCGGCTTGACGTTTGCGAGGCACTACACATCAAGAAGTCAACACCAGCAATCAACAGCCAATTATTGCACAACTATATTCTACCCACCTCAAGACTCCGCTCCAATATAGAAGCATCAAGAAATATGGACCAATAGGCTTTCTACAAACACTTCTATTCAATATCCATTGTTTCGTGTTCTGTCTTGTGTTGATACTTTTAATACCCTATTAATATCCTCTAATGCCACATCATCCTTCCCACCTCACTCAAATGTAATGCCACATCACCCTTCCCACCTCACTCAAATGTAGATATAAAATCAGGGAAACGCAAGTTCTAATCAGTTGTGTATTTGTGAAGTCTTTGAAAATGTAATAAGTTTTACGAAACGCGCCCGTGTCGCGTCAGACTAGAAATAAAAATGAATTTTGGAGAAGTGATTTTTGATTTACCTCCAACAGTGAAGCATAATGTACGAAAGATTGAGAAAATTCGTGTTAGAATTATTAATCTTACTTTTTCGGTCATATTTAATAAAATATGTCTACAGGAAAGACTGCTACCAAAATATACTAATATATATATATATGTATGTATATATATATATATATATATATATATATATATATATATATATATATGTATGTATATATATATATATATATATATATATATATATATATATATATATATATATATATATATATATATGTATGTATATATATATATATATATATATATATATATATATATATATATATATATATATATATATATACTGTATATATAATATATATATATAATATATATATATATATATATTAATATATATACAACTTTAGAACACTTTCCCACCAGGAGACTCGAACCCTAGCCAGCACAGAAGCCTTCCAGCAACTGGCATAACAGGTACACCTTAACCCGCTCCACCACCCGCTCAGACCCTTAAAAGAGATGGTAATTTCGGAGTACTGTATTTAAATACCCCAAAGATCAACACCTCCCAAGAGCACCAGAGCAAGTGAGGGGTCATTTATACGTTAATTTCATCAAGTCCCTGTTAATATGGGAAGACACAGTGTCTCTGCTTAAGGCACAACTCTCCTAAACACGAGAGTTAAGTATACAACTTTAGAACACTTTCCCACCAGGAGACTCGAACCCTAGCCAGCACAGAAGCCTTCCAGCAACTGGCATAACAGGTACGCCTTAACCCGCTCCACCACCCGCTCAGACCCTTAAAAGAGATGGTAATTTCGGAGTATTTAAATACCCCAAAGATCAACACCTCCCAAGAGCACCAGAGCAAGTGAGGGGTCATTTATACGTTAATTTCATCAAGTCCCTGTTAATATGGGAAGACACAGTGTCTCTGCTTAAGGCACAACTCTCCTAAACACGAGAGTTAAGTATACAACTTTAGAACACTTTCCCACCAGGAAACTTTAGTGTTCTAAAGTTGTATACTTAACTCTCGTGTTTAGGAGAGTTGTGCCTTAAGCAGAGACACTGTGTCTTCCCATATTAACAGGGACTTGATGAAATTAACGTATAAATGACCCCTCACTTGCTCTGGTGCTCTTGGGAGGTGTTGATCTTTGGGGTATTTAAATACTCCGAAATTACCATCTCTTTTAAGGGTCTGAGCGGGTGGTGGAGCGGGTTAAGGCGTACCTGTTATGCCAGTTGCTGGAAGGCTTCTGTGCTGGCTAGGGTTCGAGTCTCCTGGTGGGAAAGTGTTCTAAAGTTGTATACTTAACTCTCGTGTTTAGGAGAGTTGTGCCTTAAGCAGAGACACTGTGTCTTCCCATATTAACAGGGACTTGATGAAATTAACGTATAAATTACCCCTCACTTGCTCTGGTGCTCTTGGGAGGTGTTGATCTTTGGGGTATTTAAATACTCCGAAATTACCATCTCTTTTAAGGGTCTGAGCGGGTGGTGGAGCGGGTTAAGGCGTACCTGTTATGCCAGTTGCTGGAAGGCTTCTGTGCTGGCTAGGGTTCGAGTCTCCTGGTGGGAAAGTGTTCTAAAGTTGTATACTTAACTCTCGTGTTTAGGAAAGTTGTGCATTAATTGGTAAGACACTCGCCTGGCGTTCCGCGAGCGCTATGTCATGGGTTCGTATCCTGGCCGGGGAGGATTTACTGGGAGCAATTCCTTAACTGTAGCCTCTGTTTAACGCAACAGTAAAATGTGTACTTGGATGAAAAAACGATTCTTCGCGGCAGGGGATCGTATTCCAGGGACCATAGGATTAAGGACGTGCCCGAAACGCTACGCATACTAGTGGCTGTACAAGCAACCCGTCCTCTTAAAAAGAACGTCACTTTTGGCTGGTATGCGCGATATGGCTAAATTTGGACGTAATTTGAAATGAAATCGACTCACAAAAGTGACGTTGTGTTCCGTTTTCTATTTGAGTCGTCCGCCTTACGCGCAGAGGTTATAAGAGGACACTTTAAATTCACGTTTTTCATAACGTTTTGAAACTTTATGAGAATTTCCTGCCCACCTAACCTATCAGAGGACCCTTAACTTACTGTTGTTGAAAAAAGAAATCCCAAATTTATTTTAATTTTTTTTTCATTTTCAAATTACGTCCAAATTCGGCCATACGGGCAAACGGCCAAAAGCGACGTTCTTTTTAAGAGGACAGGTTGGTACAAGAATGTAACAACTCTTGTATATATCTCAAAAAAAAAAAAAAAAAAATATATATATATATATATATATATATATATATATATATATATATATATATATATATATATATATATATATATATATATATATATATATATATATATATAATATAATATATAATATAAAATTTGTGGTTAATAATGTTTGAATTATGTGTTAACTTTTTATTGCATGCAAGAATTGGATAGTGCAGTACAGTATTTACAATGCACTGTACAGGGTAATTCCATTTTCTTTTAACTTTTGAGCCATTTTTTATATAGTAGTGTATTATAATTTGGTTTATACCTTGCTATCCAAGAATGCTTTTAAGCTTGAACTAAAATATTTTCTGATTATATTCCAGAGTTTTGCCTGCCACCCTTCTGAAGAGCATTTGGTGATATTTCACAATACAGTACTGTATGTTGAATTAAACCACTGGGCTTTACCACCAGAAACTGCAATGTCCTATCAGGTTATGTATCTTTTATATAACAGTTATGTATATGTTTTTACATATGAAGGCTCAACATATTCTTTAGTGTACAGTATTCTAAATGTTAAAAAACCTAAAGTACAATACCAATCCTGAACTGAAATGCTGCTTAGAGACCTGCAACAGATCTCATAGGTACCACACAAGGAAAAAGTACAGTACCTGTTTGAGTTCCAAGAGTCAAACTCAACCTGAGCACAAATGTCTCCCAAATGCAATAAACTGCTGTACTACCTACCTTAATGTGGCTCTGAGGATCAATGTCGCTGTGGCCCCAATCTCTGGCCTGCCCTCCTTTTTGGTGATCTAGTGAATCAGGCTCATTGTATGAGCCAGAATACTCTTATCAACCCCAGTTGATAGAGTATTCTGAATTTACCTGAATGCCACTATCTCTAGTTGCCTTGACAGAGACAGAAAGCTGGCACCTTGTCAAAGGTCCCCCCCCCCCCAACCCCCCATTGCTCTGAGGATGTTTTTCAACTGGATTTTAAACTGAACTAATGTCTTTGCATTTATGGCTTGAGTGACTAGGCAGTTTCATGGGTTTATAACCCTAAGAGTGAAAAAGCCTCACATTTTCTGTCCTACATTATGTTTTATTGAGCTTGATGTAATGCCTTATGTGCATTACATTTGGTCTGAAGTGGTCTGGATGAATATCCTCAAACTTGTTCAGTACCGTATTTTATAGCTCTCGATGAGATGAGCTGTCATTTCTGGTTTGCAGTATTGTTAATCCTGTAGCCCTCAACCGTTCCTGATATGAGAGTTGACTTAGCTCTGTGATGATTTTTGTTGCTTTAGTGTTGGGTTCATTCTCGACTCACAATCAGGAATCCTGAGTTTGAATACCAGGAAAAAAATGTCTGTCCCTGACAAAATGAATGAATTATTGTTTCTTTTGGTTTATCAAGTTACCTTTTGAACACAGAAAGGTCAACTAGATATGTCCCTTATGTTTAGAGGAAGGATGTTGAAAAGTTTTTGGTCCTTATTGTTTATAGAATTGTCTCTTAGTGTATCTATTGCAACTCTACTTTTCACACGGGTTATTTTCAGATTTGGAACCAGTCCCTCAAATATTATTCAAGTGTAAATTTTAATGCATCTCACAGCTATGCTTCTAAGAGTACAAATTGAGAGATTTTAAGTGGTCCCAATAATTTAGATGTTTATTGAATGGATTCAGGCAGTAAAAGGTCTTGGCCTGTTCTCCAGATCAGCAACTTTCCATTTTTTAATAGGCCTGTTAGAATGCAACAGTATTCTATTCTAGATAGCATTAGTGTAAAAAAGTACCATCATTGGTTTGGCCTGTCTTATTTGAAACGTTCTTGTTTTCCAGCCTTTCATTATTATTGCAGTTGTGACAGCTATTTTTATTTTGTTGTTTAGTAGTAAGGTTTTTGACATGATTAATCCCAGGTCTTTTAGGTTGCTTTTTCTTTCTCTAGTGTGATTAGACTTCATTTTGTATGTATGTATTTCCTGTTTTGATTTCTTCAGTGCAGAAGCTGGAACTGTGGAGAAAAGCTGAACATCTTGTTTCTTTCTGTGGCCAATTTAAAGATCCAATGTACATCAGTTTGGAAGTTTGCTGTGCCCTACATGGTTTCTACTCAAATAAAAATCTAGTGTTATCAGCAAAGGGTAATATGGTAGTAAAGTTTGTGTCCTTGTCTGTCCAAAATTAAAATGAGAGAGAGTACTGGGGAACTGTGCTTTTCACAGAGAATGATCCAGATTTGATTGTTATTCTTTAGGTTTTGTTTGATAGGAAATTAATTAAAGAACCCAGCTTCCTACTGTGCCAGTTAATCCTTTTCTGTGTATACCATGATTACATTTGTTGAAAGCCTTTGGAAAGTGTGTGTATAATACATTGGGGTTTTGCTTGTCTTTTATGGTATGTATCCAGTCATGTTATAGTAGTCTAACAATTCTGAAAGGAAATAGCATTCTGCTCTAAACTGATGTTAATCAGGGTTATATAAATGTTGTGAATCCATTTACATTATAGCATTACTTTTTAGCTATTTTTCAAATATTTTTATGAAGTGTGATGTCTGCTATTAGCTACAAAAAATTTGTTATTGTAGAGTGACATGATATTTGCAGTTCTAAGTGCATCAGGGAGAACATCTGTATCTGCACTTTGTGTTGAAATGATGTTTACATCCTAGTAGTACAGTTGGGTTCGTTCTTGATACATAATTGACAATTCCGGGCGGGACAGAAATAGTTGGGCACAGTTCCTCTCACCTAATACCTCTGTTCACCTAGCAGTGAGTAGGTACTCATTAGTCAGCTTGTTGTGGGGTTGCATCCTGGGTGGGGTCAATAATTCGGCCTTTGGGGGGGGGGGAACCTTGATAAAAGCCAAACATGTATGAATAAACTCTGGCTTCCTGTCCCCCGACAGTGATTTATTATTATTATTATATCCTCGGATTTTGTTCTGAGTTTTTGTACATATGGTATGCCAATTGCCTGGGCCTGGTGGAGTGCATTGGCATGCTATCTATGGCTACTTCAATGTCTAGTTGGGGTTTGTGTGCCATTTGAGATATGGGTCAAGCTTAGGGGTCACATTCATGAAAAATTAATTTGGGTTGTCAATCTTTAGAGAGTTTAATGTACTGAAAAGTGAATTAATGTTACGTTTAAAGGTAACGATGTATTCTCTTCGCTAGTGGAATGTGGTAATAGGTGTTTGACTTTGACATGTGGTGACAGGCTGACACTTGTGATATGAAAGGTACTGATTTCACTTCACCCAAATCTGGGTAAAGTTTACTAAAAAAAATAAAGCATTGTTATTAACATTTTACAGGAGCCAGAGCTGGTAATAACAGTGAAGGACAATGTGCGTATTCTTAGGCTTAATCGTCCAAAGAGGAAGAATGCCATAAATGCAAATGTAAGTGATCTCTGTATTACTGTAGTTTGTGCAGTGTCTGTCATGGGTGTAATTATAAACTCTATATAAATGGTAAAGGGCAACAAATCTTTTTACTACAGTAGAATTGAATAACTGCAAAATTATTCTTAATGAAGGTAAACATAATTTTTGCAGTAATTCATATAAGGACAGACCTTGTGGGGTTCAAAATAGGAGATAATGTTCCCATGGTACCTGGCCAACAGTTCCCAGAATCCAGGACATTTGATCATTCTTTAGAAGTTCTGGCATCCATTAGGGAGTCCCTGGGGGAGCATAATCATAACGTCTAATGATGGATGCCACGTGAGGCGCTCTGCCAGACATATAAATGTAAGCACTATGGTTCTTTGTTCAATACACTGTTTACACAATCTTGATAACAGATGTAGGTTCATCCAAAAATTTGGTTTAATAATACACCTACACAAGTATTGGGTCTTTTCTTCAGCTTCATTCCAACACTAAGGTATTGTAATACCAACACTAAGGTATTGTAATAAGCTTCAAAAACCTACCCTACAAACAGGGTAGGTTTTTTTGTGACCTCCTTTTCCATTGTGAGAGATGGCCGACATAGGGACCAGGGATACCTTACCTTGAGGTGCTTCCGGGGCTTAGCGTCCCCGCGGCCCGGTCGTCGACCAGGCCTCCTGGTTGCCGGACTGATCAACCAGGCTGTTGGACGCGGCTGCTCGCAGCCTGACGTATGAGTCACAGCCTGGTTGATCAGGTATCCTTTGGAGGTGCTTATCCAGTTCTCTCTTGAACACTGTGAGGGGTCGGCCAGTTATGCCCCTTATGTGTAGTGGAAGCGTGTTGAACAGTCTCGGACCTCTGATGTTGATAGAGTTCTCTCTCAGAGTACCAGTTGCACCTCTGTTTTTCAATGGGGGTATTCTGCACATCCTGCCATGTCTTCTGGTCTCATGTGATGTTATTTCTGTGTGCAGGTTTGGGACCAGCCCCTCTAATATTTTCCACGTGTAAATTATTATGTACCTCTCCCGCCTGCGCTCAAGAGAGTACAGTTTTAGACTCTTTAGTCGGTCCCAATAGTTTAGATGTTTTACTGAGTGGATTCTAGCAGTAAAGGATCTCTGCACGCTCTCCAGGTCAGCAATTTCTCCAGCTTTGAAAGGTGCTGTCATTGTGCAGCAGTACTCTACTCTAGAGAGCACAAGCGTTTTGAAAAGTATCATCATCGGTATAGCATCTCTAGTGTGAAAAGTTCTTGTTATCCAACCTGTCATTTTTCTTGCAGTTGTGACGGCTACTTTATTGTGTTCTTTAAGGTAAGGTCTTCTGACATGAATACACCTAAATCCTTTATATTGCTTTTTCATTCTATGTTATGATTTGACTGCGTTTTGTATGTGGTTTTCTATTTTCATATTTTCCGTAGTGCATGAGCTGGAACTTTCCGTAGTGCATGAGCTGGAACTATGGTGTTTAACTTCGTTAAACACCATATTATTTTCTGTAGCCCATAGAAAGACCTGATCTACATCTGACTGGAGGTTCGCCGTGTCCTCTATGTTGCCTACTCTCATGAAGATCCTAGTGTCATCTGCAAAGGATGATACAGTGCTATAGGTTGTGTTCTTGTCTATGTCCGAAATGAGGATGAGAAAAAGTACTGGAGCAAGCACAGTACCCTGGGGGACTGAGCTCTTCACGGTTGATGGGCTGGATTTTATTTTGTTGACTATTACACATTGGGTTCTGTTGGTCAGGAAATTGTAGATCCATCTGCCTATTTTTCCGGTAATTCCTTTTGAACGCATTTTATGTGCAATAACACCATGGTCGTTTATCAAAAGCTTTTGCGAAATCTGTGTAAATTACATCCGCGTTATGTTTGTCTTCCATAGCATCTAATGCCATATCATAGTGGTCCAGCAACTGCGACAGGCAAGAGCGCCCTGTTCTGAAACCATGTTGTCCGGGGTTATGAAGTTGCTGTGATTCCATGTATTTTGTGATTTTACTTCTTAGCACTCTCTCAAAAATTTTTATGATGCCTTCTTCAGTTGGCTAGATTGAAACATATACTGTACAGTACATCTAATTACAAATTGGAAGATATGTATTGTTTAGTGCATATGAGAAATGGCAATATTTTCTCTTTCAGCTTTACTTAGGGATTATAAAAGCATTAGAAGCAGCTGCTGCTGATCTAAATACTGTGCTTGTGGTTGTGACTGGCACTGCTGATTATTTTACGTCAGGAAATGACCTTGGTGCTATTAGTCAGACTTTAGGGTAAGTATAATTTAAATGTATATAATGTTGTGTTCCTCTAACAATATTAATCTTAAAAGGGGAAGTAAGAATAGGATGGGCAAATATGTGTTAGTGAATGTTGTGCCTTTGCTTGGCCTCTCAGGAAAATTCTATACAGTAAATATAGTATGTATGTCTATGCAAAATAATACAGATTGAAAATAGAAATCTTTTGATGAATTAGATTACATCTGTAAGATTAAACTTAAAAACTGAATTCATGCTTTTCAGATAGGAAAATAAATATCAAGCTATATTATTAAATTGTTGACCATTTATGATGGCCCATCTTTCATGACAGTACTGTATTATAATTTTAGATTACTGTACTGTAGTTTAAAAAAAGAAGAGAATCCATAAGTATATTTTACTTTTCAAAGAGGAGGCCCATCAACTGTGGTATCAGAGGAGAGTGCCAACATCAGCGGTGAGCACACAATGAAGGCGGCAATTGGCTCTTCAACAGACAGGTTTAACAAGTAAATACAGTATGCTGCTGTTATTATTTTATGGTCATACTGATGCTATGATAGTAATTATGTTCAAAGAAATGACAATAATGTGAGTCCTTTGCGTATAATAATAATTCTACTGTACTTTAATAATAATATTACAAATACTGCAATGCCAAGCACTTGTAGTGCTTGTTCAAAAAGTAAATTTTCTTCATATTCCCCCCCCCCCCTCCCTCAAATCTTCCCAGACTCTGAGAAGGTGGTAGTGAATCTTAGTTCAAGGTTGACTGGCACCCTTGAGTCCATGGTGCCACTGAGCTAGAGCTAAAACAGTGCCTCTTGCAGCCCCATAAAATCTGAGATATCAAGAAAGACTGCTTCAATTTTTTATAATTACATTTTATATTTTAAAGGCTAAAAATAAGGTCTTTGTTTGTTTTTATTAATGAAAGAAACAATAAATAATACAGTATTGTAAAATTTTGGCAAGTGTGTAAATGAGCAAGGAGCACTGGTGGTGGCCTGACTGGTCTTCCTTCAACTTTGCTGATCAAGCTGCTCCATCAGTGAGAATTACAGTGTGTGTATTAATGTTATGTTATTTAAGTCACACCATATGTGCAAGACATGAGCTTACACATAAAGGGGCCTCATGGTGGATGGGTGACTAGTTGTAGCCAAAAGGTAACTAGTCTGAAATAAATGTAATTATAAGTGCTATACTGTCTAGTCAAAGGCTTAGCATTTTCTCCTGATAATTACCTTACATTTATTTCCTCTGTATAAACCTACCCCATATGTAATCTATTTTATAAAAGTATAAATAACAGAGGCACAGTCTTTACTAGAAATACTGTGCCTCTGGCTTAAGCTACAGGTACTTTTGAATGAATTTAGGCATTCTAGGTAAACAATTATTACAATTAAATACTTTAATTGTGATCTGCCCAACTACCACCAGATGTCAGTCCTCACAGTAGGTCTCGATGCTTCTGAAAAAAATATTAAACTCGTTTATACAGTACAAGGTTCGTAAATTATTTGTGAATAATGATATGCAGCAACAAGAAAAATACAAATTGATGAAAAATACTGACTTACATGAAAATCAACATCCCTGATTTTTACAGCATTCACATGGATTTTTGGATTTACCGATAATTTATTAGAGGGAGTTGTCGTTTGGAGGTTGCAGTAAAAAAAAAAAAAAAAAAAAAAAAGTGATTTAAAGGGTGCATTGGCATTAGACTAAGTGCTTAGGCAATGGATGATGACGCTTCATTTTCCACAGATTTGTGTCGGCTTTTATTGACTTCCCAAAGCCACTGATTGCTGTTGTGAATGGACCCGCTGTGGGCATTGGCGTTACAATACTGGGACTCTTTGATGTTGTATATGCTACAGACAGGGTAGGTTTTTTTTGTAACCTGAGCAGCATAAAGGCTTATTTATGCTGCTTAGTTTTTCTTTATAATAAGATATGGAAGCTATAAGCATTTTGTTCTACTAGAAGTTTCATCATCTCCATAAATTTTTTTTTTTTAATTCAGTTGAATAAAGCATTAAGTTTTTGGAAGGTTGGTTCATGGAGAGATACAGCTTTTGTTGGGCAAGTGTAATTTACTTTTCTATATATTTTTGAGTTGTGTCCTTGATATCTCTTCAGAGCTTAATTGCTGGCATGACAAAGCTTTGCCACTTTCACAGATTTATTAAATACTAGAATTGGCCAGCTAGATAAGAAGAGTATGTGGATCATTGATTGAGCATGAACTTTCTGGTTTGTTTTCTTAACAAAAGAAGCCACGGCTTGAAAATAAGTCTAGAAATGAGGCAAATGACTCTTAAGGGTGAATACCCAAGCTCCAACTTGCCGTGTTAGCCTCATTTCACTCAGCGACTTTTTTTTTTTCTCACCCATGCAGGCAACTTTTCATACACCATTTGTAGAGTTGGGCCAGGCACCAGAGGGCTGCTCAACTTACATCTTTCCCAGAATAATGGGACCAGGGAAAGCTGCAGAGATGATTTTGTTTGGTAAAAAGGTTTGTAAAACTAAATGATTTCCTTTTAATTTTGAAAGTTAAAATTTAAACACCAACAGATCATTGATCTGAAATAGGTTATTTGCTGTTGTAAAGTGTATGGTTCTACACTCAATGCATGGCACCAATTATGGGAAGAAATTTTTTTATAAGCCTTTATACAGTATTGCATTGTTACTGAGATATCATTGAGACCCTGTTAAAAATAACTTTCCTTTTTTTGGGTCTTTGTTAATGTACAGATAAATGCAGCAGAAGCATGCAAGTTGGGTCTGGTAACAGAAGTGTTTCCTGATGCATGCCTGGATCAGGTGTGGCCAAGGATTTATCAGTGGGCAAAGCTGCCTCCAAATACTTTAATCAATGCCAAAGGCATGCTTAGATCTATTAAAAAGGACTTGCTGCATAAGGTTAGTAATTCCAGGTAATTATTAATGATAATATTAAGCACTTACAAACATCCTTATTTCTTTATTATATTAAGATAGGCAAATGGTTTTTAAATCTACTTTTGGTCATTGCTTTCTGAATACCATATACGAATAAAAAAAAAATACAGCAGGCTCTTGCTTAAATGGATTGCAGTCATGGTAAGGCAAAATATAGGGGCAGGCCAAGTCTGCAGAGAATCCAGCCAGTCCGCTCCCTTACTCTTGACCCACTTAAACCGAACCTTAATGCCCCATGGGAAAGAAGGAACTGGAGTTACTGAGGACATAATAAGCAAAGGGGCATTTTACATTTAAAGGTTGATTTCCAAGAGAGAGGTCAATAAGCTACTGTGAGCCCAACTTTAAATAGTATAGCAACAGAAGAATCTATTTATGAAAAAGAACAGACAAATGCCCCCCCAGATGTTACCTGTGGAAGGAGATGGGTTGGAGCCAAGTGGTATGGTGGGGTAGGGTGGTGGGGTAGGTTGGTGGGGTGGTGATGGGGTGGGTGGTGGGGTAGGGGTAGTGGGGTGGATGGGTGGTGGTATGGTGGGGGGTAGTGGTGGAGTGGGGTAGAGGGGTGGCTGGGAGGGGTGGGGTGGGAGGCTGGTGGTAGGGTGGGTGGTGTGGTGGATGGTGTTGGGTAGGTGGTGGTGAGGTGGGTTGGGGGGTTAGTGGTGGGGGTATTGGGGTGTGGGGTGGTTGGTGGCAGTGGGGTGGGGGGCAGTGATAGGGTTGGTGGCAGTGGGGTGGGTGGTAGTGGGATGAGGGGTGATGGTGGGGGGTAGTGGGTGGTGGTGAGGGGTAGTGGGTGGGGGTAGAGGTGTGGTGGGGGGGGTGGTGGTGGTGGGGGATAGTGTGGTTGGTGGTAGGGTGGGGGTAATGGGGTGGGTGGGTGGTTGGGTGGGGGATAGTGGGGTGGTGGGGTGGGGGTAGTTGGGTGCGTGATGGTGGGGGTGGTGGGGGGTAATGGAGTTGGTGGATAGTGGGGTTGTGGGGGTGGCAGGTAGTGGGGTGGGTTGTGGCAGGGTGGGGTGGTGGTGCGGGTGGGGAATAGTGGGGTCGTGGGTGGTGGTAAGGTTGGTAGCGGTGGGGGGGGGAATGGTGGGGGCAGTGGGGTGGGTTGTGGGTGGGGGGTGATGGGGTGGTGGTAGTGGTGGAGTGGGGGGGTAGTGGGTTGGGGGTAATGGGGTGGGGTGGGTGGATGGTGGTGGCTGGTAGTGGGGTAGTGGATGGTGGTGGCTGGTAGTGGGGTAGTGGATGGTGGGGTTAGTGATGGTGGTGGGGTGGCTGGTTGGGGGGTAGTGGTGGGGTGGGTGGGTGATGGGTTGGGGGTGGTGGTGGGTGGGGTAGTGGGGTGGGGTTGCTGGTGGTGGGGTAGGTGGTGGTAGGGTTGGTGGCAGTGGGTTTTGGTGGTGGAGTGGGTTGGGGGTTAGTGGTGGTGGGGGGGGGGGTTGGTTGGGGGGTTAGTGGTGGTGGTGGCATTGGGGGGGGAGTGGTGGAGTGGGGGGAGTTTGGTGGGTGATGGTAGGATGGGTGGCAGTGGGGATGGTGTGGTGGATGGGGTTGGGTAGGGGTGGTGGGGTGGAGGCAGTAGTAGTGGTGTATAATGTCTTAAGAGAAATTCAACTTTAAAACAACATGACTAATTGTTTGTTATTTCCTTTAGGTCAATGACATGGAGTGTAAAAATCTTGAAGAAAGAGTGCAATCAGATGAATTCTTTACGGCCATGATGACTTTTTTCAGCAAGAAGTCAAAATTGTAGATGAATATGGCAACCTATACTCGGACTAGTGATTCTAATGAATGGTGTGCCACCCTGGTTAAAGCACCTGGGTATTCAGAGTTACAGACCTGCTCCTGTGCCAGGTAAGTCCAATACGGGTTCACCATAGCCTGTGCTACTTGGAACTTTTGGTTCCGAATAACTGAGTCTAAAACAACAACCTGGGCATTTATGTAGATATTTGTAATGCTCTGAAGGCTTAACATGTCAGTAACATTATAATAGTAAAGTAAGTGCACTGTTCTAAACAAAAATTATACTGAAGATTTAGTTTAGTATATATATATATATATATATATATATAGACGTGTTAACCCTTAAAGAGAACAAAGTGGAGACTAAAACGGTCAGTAGTTTTGTACTGGGAAGCCAGAACACCACGAGCATAGCTCTTATCCTGTAACTACACTGAGGTAATATACCCAAGAGTAATTCAAGACCATTTGTACACTACACAAGGTGTTGAAATAAATGGCATGGGAATCTGGTCTTAAGTAGACGTAGCAAGCAATATCGTCCATGGATGACTAATCATAACCCATCCAGACACTAACCGGCTTGTACTGTTCCAGCTTATATTATAGGACATCTATATTTTGATAACATTACATACTGACTAAACAAAATAATCTTTCCGCTCCTTATCGGTACTTCCAACTTGGGTGTTAATAAGGACTACTGCTGCTGCCAAGAGCACCACTCAGTCTGTAGTGTTCTTCATTGGCAAATTACCTGTGACTAATTTAATAGACATATATATATTTACTGTATTGTTTTATTGCTACTGTGTTTCCATGCCCATCTGTTTGGTCATTATACAGATTAGACTACTTAAGCTGTTGACCAGACACCACACTAGAAGGTGAAGGGACGACGACGTTTCTGTCCATCCTGGATCATTCTCAAGTCACAATCGACTTGAGAATGGTCCAGGACGGACCAAAACATCGTCGTCCCTTCACCTTCTAGTGTGTGGTCTGGTCAACATACTTTAGGCCACGTTATTGTGACTCATCGCCTGCACAACCTAAGCTCATTCTGATCCCAGTGCAGATTAGCTACACATGCTAATACTAGAGTAAAAACAATTTCTTTTGACAATTACAAAGTTACAAATGAAGACATATCACATTTGAATAGTGATTTATTTATTATTAGATCAGATGAGGAGTCTCAATAACGAGGCTGAAAAATGTTGACCAAGCCACACACTAGAAAGTGAAGAGGCGATGACGTTTTGGTCTGTCCTAGACCATCATCAAGTCGATTGTGATGAGAGGAAGGAGGCAAAGGCAATAAATAATCAAGAGAGAGGCGAGAAGAAAATCTTACAGGAAGAAAAAAGCAAGGCAACAGGTATGGAAAGTAAGGTATAATAAAGGGGATAATAATAAGAAAGGGACCATAAGAGAAAACAAGGTAAAGAAAGAGATAAAAGGAAGGGTAAGCTTATGTTAGGACACATTTGTTAGAAAGTTTGGAACATTTGAGAATATACTGTGAAAGGGAAGAGTCAACAGCAACAAAGCCAGGACTCTGGTTCATGTTGGTGGGTATGTTGCGTATCAAAGCCGATTCGACAAGACGGCGTCTGTGTGTATAGCAGAGGCAGGAACGATTATTTTGGAGGAAGACCAGTCAATAGGATGATTAGAATCCCTAACATGACAGAAGAGAGCATTGTTTGTATCTGCAGACTTAACACTTCTTTTGTGTTCCTTAAGTGGCGTCATTAAGTGTACGGCCAGTTTCACCATAGTACTGGAAAGGACAAGACGAATAGGAAATAAGAGTAAATACCAGCAGCATTAGAAGCAGTAGTAGTGTGAACTAGATTGCTACGAAGAGTGTTAGTCGAAAGGCGAGCGTTATGTCAAAAGGACGAATGGTATTAGTAAAGGTTTTGAGTTCAGACATGAAGGGAAGGCAGAGCACAGTGCTACTAGTGTTGGGAGCAGGATGAAAGAAATTTCGTTTAGCTTGAGAATAGGCACAGTTGATAAACTGTAAATAGTTATCAATTGTATTTACTAGTAGCACTGTGCCCTGCCTGCCTTTCATATCTGAACTCAAAACTTTTACTAATACCATTCGTCCTTTTGACATAAAGCTCGCCTATCGACTAACACTCTTCATAGCAATCTAGTTCACACTGCTTCTCCTGCTGCTGGTATCTACTCTATTTCCTGTTTGTCTTGTCCTCTCCAATACTATGGTGAAACTGGCCATACACTTAATGACAAACTTAAGGAACACAAAAAAAGTGTTAAGTCTGCAGATACAAACAATGCTCTCTTCTGTCATGTTAGGGATTCTAATCATCCTATTGACTGATCTTCCTCCAAAATAATCGTTCCTGCCTCTACTATACACAGACGCCGTCTTGTCGAATCAGCTCTGATACTCAACATACCCAACATGAACCCGGGTCCTGGCTTTGTTGCTGTTGACTCTTCCCTTTCACAGTATATTCTCAAATGTTCCAAACTTTCTAACAAATGTGACTTAAAATAAGCTTACCCTTCCATTTATCTTTCTTTTTCTTTACCTCTTACAATCCCTTTCTTATTCCTATTACATATTATGACCTTTATTACACCTTACCTTCCATACCAGTTGCCTTGATTTTTTCTTCCTCCTTCTCCACACCTCTCTCTTGATTATTTACTGCCTTTGCCTCCTTCCTCTCTAATCTGGAACAATATAATTCTGATTTTTAATTTAGCAGTGTATAGGCTATTACTGACTTATACTTTCTTTAACTAGTTAATTGCTTATTTTTCATACTGCTGTTTGTGTTAGTGGTACTGCTGCTGAGAGAACATAAATCAATATGCCTAATACAACAATGGAAATTGTCAAAACTATTTTGCATAAATATTTTTGGGCCTGATGCCACATGCTCCAAAATTCTTCTCATTAATGACTTGTGTATTATAACAAGATTTATTTTATTTAACACCCATATAAATGTCAAATCTTATCACTTATAAGGATTTAATTCTCTGAAATTTTCTAAGGTCTCTACTAAGAAAGATACGGTAATTAATGAATATACAGGTATACAAATTAACGTAGGCTGCCATCTAAGAGATAACGAATGGGAAACAAAGATTTTGACAAAGTTGTAAGATTATTTTGTCAAAGCCAACACCAGGAAACTTAAGATGAAACCACAGGCATCAAGCTAAATAATTTTGCTATGCACAGAATCCTGATGTACAGTAGTTACCCCCCTCCCCCACCCTTTTCCACACACACACACACACTAAAAATACATTACGCTGATAAGGATATTGTAACAAATTTATAAATGCTGTAATTTTTTTTTATTAAGTTATGACTTGGTAGGTCTGCCATTCATAACAAAATGAGTGAGTTAGTTTTTTCTTTAGACCTGTCAACCAAGATGGAGAACTTTACTGAAAGTTGAACGTTAGTTGGAAAAAAAATTGTATTTAAATTTACTTTCCAATTAAATTCAACATTCCTTAGATATATTTTAAAATGTACAAATTAAGATTTACAATTTTTCACATGTTTTCTTATAAAAGATGTAAAATAAATTTACGATAAAATCTGGATGATGACTCACTGTAATACAGGGATTAAAAATGATCTTGAAAGCCATAAGGGAAAAAGAGGAGGCAGCAATAACCAAAAATTGAGCCATTAATATTGGGTTTGATAGAAATACCTATCAGCATTTCCTGTACAGAGACTTCATCTTTGTAGAAACCACAATACCTTGAATGCAGTTCTTAATACTGTATACCTAAATGTCAAATTTCTTACTCAAAATAGGAATCTGTTAGAAGCCACAAACTTGTACATGTTCAGTATTCATTGTTTCTGCCGTTTAGCGGGTGGAGGAGGCATCAAATCTCTGTCTAGTTTTTTGAAACCTTGTTCTTTGATGTAAGTTAGAAGATACTCTTGAGTCACAGGATTTTTTATACTGTTACACACAGCTGAAAAAATATAATGTTAATTAGTTTTAAATAAAATAGATTATTATAAATAAGATGTTGAACATGGCACTCTTAGCCACAACCAAGTTAAATTATTTTACTTGATATTGAGAATGACAACACTATCTTTCCCACAAACATGATCATAATGAAGAGAAACATGGGAGAAGGGAATGTGAAATCTTCAGCAGTCTAAAATAAACAAGTGCATATTTATTAATGCTATACAATTCTAGCATATATTAGTTCATACTGTACAGTGCAAAAGAGAACAAAATTATTCTAGTTTAAGACAAAAATGAAGAAGCTGAAATGATCCAGCTCTCTAATTCCAAACTTTGGATAATCCTGCCAAAATCAACTCCAGGTTCTTGATTGCTTAATTTGGACAGAAATCTTAACTACTAGGTTTTGTAGATGCGCTACTGAACATGTGGCAGCCTTAGTTCATAATATGACTCGCATTAAAACACTGTATTAACATATAATAAATAACTGATTGCTAAAAATTGTGTGTACATGATATAAGATGTATGTTCCAGCTAAATAATCACAATGGCACAGAGAGCAGAGACAATTCACAACCACACTGGAAAAGCATCCAGAAAGTCGGCAAATCTTTACAGACAACTGGAGGGGTTAACAATGACCAAAGCCTTGAAAATGCCAAACAATTCATACAGCAAGAGAAACATTCAAAATTACCACACAACCAATAATAATAAATGCCACCACTAGGTGGCCACCCTTCAGCATGCAGTTATCATCTTCCTCAGTTCTTACGCTGATGCCTTACTGTTCCTGGGGTCAGACATGGCAAACCCTGCTGCTTCAAGCTAAGTGCCAGCCATCCTTGGACTTCTTTCTGTGAGCGTCATTTGCTTTGTACTTTGTTCTATATTTTAGCTTTTGCTTCACATGTGTTTCTATGCAGGTTGTTGTCTAGGCTTTGCCTCGTTCTGCTCTGGTTTATTTCCTAGGGGTTCCTATCATTGCCCTTGCACTAACCGAGATATCTTCTCTGGTGTGTTTGGGAATTTGCCCTAGAAGTCAGGCCAGTGGGGCGGAGAACCTCACCTAGGCCTATTCACAAGTCTGACTCCTCTGTTTGAACCCTTGGCTGGGGAATTCAAGTTGGTTGTGCTGGGACTCGCATGTTTGTTTAAACGACATGCCACCACCAGTCATAGTTTAAGGGGGCCTGACAGCTGAGTGGACAGCACTTCGGATTTGTAGCCCTGAGGTTTTGAGTTTGATCCCCGGTGGGGGCTGAAACAAAATGGGCAGAGTTTCTTTCACCCTGATGCCCCATTACCTAGCAGTAAATAGGTACCTGGGAGTTAAGACAGCTGCTACGGGCTGCTTCCTGGGTATGTGTAACAAAAAGAAGGCTTGGTCTAGGACCGGGCCGTGGGGATGCTAAGCCCCGAAATCATCTCAAGATAGCCAGTTGTTGTGGCTGTGCTTGGCATCTCTCTCTGGCAAGCAGCCTCAATGTCTGAGTGCTCTGCTTGGTTAGCCACCTTCACACCATGGTTATCCCCTGACAGCCCACCTGAGATCTATCCTCGAGCCCATGATGTTTGCAAGTACAGTGGACCCTTGGTTTATGAATTTAATTCGTTCCAAGAAATAGTTCATACACCCAAAATTCGTAAACCTAAACTAATTTTTTCCATAAGAAATAATCTAAATTGAATTAATCTGTTCCACACACCCAAAAATATTAACTTAAAAATAAATTTTATACGGAATACAGTACTACTCATATTTTGCACTATACGGCTACCCTACCTTTATTGAGGACTCTTGTTGGCATATGGAAGACAGTGAGGAGGGAGGAGAGTCCCCTTCCATTATAACATCAGACAGTGATAACATTTCTGGGGTACTCTCTCTCCCTCCTACATTTTGCAGGCATACCACTAGGACCTGGTTGTGGCTCACTGCTTGTTTCTCTTACCAAGAATTTGTCTAAAGACAGTTCTTCCTATGCTGCACACATTTCTTAATGATGAAGGGACATCATCTACTGCCTCTACTCAACTATTTTCTTAGGTTGAACTTTACCACTGACTTTCTTAGAACCCATAGTGTGATAAATAATAACTTATGTTCAGAAAAAAAAAAAAATTCTTCACAAAGAATTCCAGCGCAGTCGTCACTAGGGGTGCCTCGTCCCGTGCCCAGCAGAACTCTCATGCTCATCAACCCATACATGTATCAACAAACTCGAAATCCGAGGTACATCTTCTACACAGTCAAATTTTACGAGGAAATTGACCTCGTATACCAAAAAATTTGTAAAGAGGGGCATTCATAAACTGAGGTTCCATTGTACACTGCATTAGTGGCAGTTTTTTCCAACATGCCCTGGCCTGATATTCTGGCATGGATTTTGGTGTTCTAAAAGTTCTGATAGCCCAGTACAGTATTTGGTTAATGTCCCTGGTCCTAATCGGGTATGTGTTGCCTTGGCAAGGAGCAAGCAGAGCTTCTTTACTTGATACAACTGAGAAGCTGGAAAGTCACTCTAGAAGCATCCATCACCCAACTAACCCACTCTTCAGGGAAGAGACAGAAAAGAAGGAAGCCAGCAACAAAATAGCACACCTTCCTGAAAATTAACCAAAATAGCTTCCCAATAGATAAAGCAAGCTAAGAAGCAGCCCAGCAATGCATCCTTAAGAAGCAAGGTGTCAGTTGAAACAGCAGATAACAAGGCTGGAACAGTGGACAACCCAAGAGAATGGGTTTTCTCATTAAATGACAAACTGGACAATAATTCATGAGACCACATAACTGATTATGTACTGTACCTAAGAAAAGGACAACCTTTGAAGCCAAAAACAACCAAAGGGAAAAAATTTATGAATTTGCCACGAACTCGCATCCATTCAAAATCCAGGGCATAAAGCAGTGTTAAGGAAATCAAGAGATTTCCCAGAAACAAAAACACTACACTCTGGGGAAATCCTTCCTCCATTCTAAGAGCTACAGAATGACTGCCATTTCTTCAAGGAAAATAACAATTGTTCATTTGCCAAAAAGAGAGCGTAACCTGGTAATGAACCAAGCAATAGCAGCCTATGCACAAAAGGTAATAGAACATTAAGCATGCATGCATAAAATCCCATACCAATACCATCAGGGGTTGTGGCAGCAACAGCTATTTCCTTTCATTAAGAAAATACAATACCTGAACTGCCAACTCACAAATGAGCAAGTGGGAACAAACATGAGAGAAAACTGAATATAAATGGAACTTTGTACAAAGCTCTAGGCCTGGTGTTGTGCCTTCAGTGGTACAAAATTTTTTACCATGTACAAATTCAAAGCGGCTACGGATTGCTTCAACATGCGTAAAAAATTTAAGAATGCTTTCAAGCATTTTGTTTTTTCCCCAGAAAAAAGGCAAATTACAAGTAAAATAATTACATTTTAATACGTTTAAAAATTTCTATGGGTACACGAGATAATTTTTAGCAGATAAATGCCAATTTGGGCACATGCTTTTAAAAAGGTTTGCCATCCCTGCCATACAGCATTGATTTGCAATCATTTCATGTCAAATTTTAATCGTAACCCAAAGAATAACTCGGAAAACACACACACAAAAAAATTTTTTTGGCGTCATTGAGAAGACTTAGAATGTTTATGGTCTACATTGAAATCAAAGTACAGTATAAATGTTTTATTCCATATATTGCTGCAGTGTTGTAAGAATGAGGTGGCCAATTTTTTTGCTTACGCCACTCGCATAGACCTCATTCAATTCCAATGCACAAAACTAGGGGTTTATCTAAATGAGCATAGCTTTACATAGTCCAAAGTTACAGTATTACTAAACATTACATTAATAACATACCCATAGCTGTGGTGTAACTATTTGGATGAGACTTGTCAGTACGTTCTCGCATGAATACCCAAGTGTTCTTCTCTTTCTCATACTTGCATTCTATAATCTTGTTGTTATAGTCTTTAAGTGTTTTAGTAATCTTCATCTCGGCAAATGGTGTTGCTAAACCACCAACATACAGCTGTCCTACATTCGCTGTGAGAATCCTGAAATACAAGAAAGAAAATTCTACTTACTTTTCTCAGATGTTGCCAAGGACTTAAAAGCATAACTGAAAAATATGAAGGAGCAGCAACTGGCAAAATTGCACATGAACTAAAAATAAAAAAGCATAGAAGCACCTTGTATTGATCAAATTACAAAATTTGAAAAGCAAATACGTTATGTACAATTTTTAGAAATACATACTGTATATCACTCGCTAGGAAAGCAATGTTACACCACAATATCAGAGGTATTTGCATCTAAGTTATCCCAGTGTGTGTCAATACCAACAAATGCTGGAAAATAAGAGTACACCAGAGTTATAACAGATGGGGGTAGAATTGCCAATGAGCAGGAACATATACATTTGTAGACAATAAAGCACAAGCATAAGATCAGAGGAGTAGGACTGGGAATGAACCACCTTCATTATCTTCCTAAGCTTGTTGGTGTGACAGCAGTATCCCAACAGTGCTGCAAAGACAAAGGCTGCTGTCCTATTCTCCGGGTGGAAGTCACGAAACGATAGGGAATGCCTTGAGAAGATAAAGCTGGCCATATGATTCTTGGCCACCTTAGTGCACTTGTTTTCAAACAAATGAAAGATATATTTGGGGTGGTTCTGGACAGTAAACTGTCACTAGAGGAATGTAACGGACATTGTGTCAGGAGCATTTGTTATGCTTTCCAACTTCAGAACTGCTTTTAAATACATGGATGATGAAATATTAAAGAAATTGCTCATGACTTTTGTGAGCTTAAAACTGGAATATACAGCATTTGTATGATGCCCACATCTCAAGAAGCACATTAGTACACTAGAAAAGGTGCCTCTCAAGAAATACATCAGTAAATTATAAAAGGTGCAAAGACAGGCAACTAAATGCCTTCCAGAACTGAAAAAAACAAGAACTATGAGGAAAGGTCAGAGGTGTTAAATAGGCCATAGAAAAAAGAGGCAATATGATCATTACATACAAAATAGTAACAGAAATCTACAAAACTGACAGGAATTTTTGAAACCTACAACTTCAAAGACAAAGAGGACATGGATTCAAGCTAGGGAAACAAAGGCGCCCCAAAAAATTAGATAGTTCTTTGCAAGCAGTGGCAGATGGATGGAACAAGTTAAGGAAGAAGGCAGTGGATGTCAAAACTGTAAGCAGTGTCTAAGCAGCACTAGGAAGACAGGACACCATGAGAGTAGCTCTCATCCTGTTACACTGGGTCTATACTGCATACCATCAAAAATCTATATGAAAGCCATGCCTCTAAAATTTCTGAAACAATGGAGGAGATGCACACAATTCTGTGCATCTCCAGTTCTGTGTATTTAGTAGTTTGTTTTCCTCGGGTCTCAGTGGGAGGAGTGTTCTTGCACCACCACCACTGTTCTAAGCCATCCTAAGCTCTCTGGTGAACTGCAGGTTATTTGGCAAATCTCACTACAGTACTGACTTTGAATACTGGCTCCCCCTCCTTCTCCCACATCTGTGTGCATTGAGAAGATAGTTTTTCTCCTGTCTGCAAAAGTTCTGGCAATTCCTCCACTTTGGTTAAAACCACCCTTGTGCAGAGGTGGCTTGTGTAATGTGTGAGGAATTACAGCAGGGTGACTGGGAAAGCAGCAAAGGATGAAAGCAGATGACTGTAACAGTCACTCAACATGCCTTCATTCAGTGCCCCATATACATAATCAAACCACCCACACTATTGTTATCATCACTAAAATATGAAATATACAATTCATGGTTTTATTATGTCCAAGAGCTATAAATAATGGCAAATTTACATCATATAATAAAGGTGGTGTTGGTAACTAGCTGTTTTCATTATGTTATCTGCTGGTTATCACTGCCACTAAGACCAAGTGCTATTTACCACATACTGTACCTCTTTTGTGCATACTGCCTCCCTTACTTGGTGTTATCAAGACATTGAAACTAGTTTATCATAAATCAAATGATAGATGTGACAAAATCCACGGCTTTCTAATGGGCACAAGCAGCCATAGGCTTCACAAAACAAAATACCAAACATGCCCTGTACCACCAAGTATGGAAACAGGCAGAGCATTCAAAAGTACAATGAAAATTTATATATTGAGTAATGCAGCTTGTGCAAATATGTGGGATGGATTTAGTAATGAAGGAATTAGTATACAAGGAAAATTAGGAATGAAAGTAGTGAGGGTGAAATACAATACAAGTAAGTGATATTGACACTTTAATAGGATGTCTGAGAAACACTATGAAGAGTGGTGTACAAAGTTGAGATAAGGGGATCATATGTCATGTGAATGGCCATGGATTAGTGGGTCACCCATGTCATCGGCTGACTGGGTGCACCATACACAAATAGAACATGGGGATAGACAATACCCCTCAACTCAGAAATATGTGCCATCTAGTCTTAAAAACAAGGTAGACTACTCCCACAAAGTGTTGAACAGTACCAGACTTAATTCTCTAACAATGCCTTGGGCTAGAGCTAGAGCCCCTTCTTACCCAGAGTAGAGGGGAACCAACCAAGAAGCCCTGCCAGCTTGTGTGAGCAAGGATTGTAGTTGTTTAGGACCTACAGCTAGTAGAAGGGATTATTAAGAAGTGCAGATAAAAGATTTCCTAGGTAGAGTTATAGCTAATCCATTATAGTCAAGGACTCAAACATGCAACTAGAAGTCAAAATCATTCTCTAATAAAAGGGAAATCTAGGAAAACTACTTTAGAGCCTGAACTCAACAATAACAATGCTGGAGGTAAAAAAAAATTGGCTGTATGCATCATTGAAATATGCACAGCACCTGGCTGCACTAAGAAGCACTTTCCTAAGCCCCAATCACATTTACCATGGCTAACAAGCATAGGATGGCAAACACCTGGTCCAAAACAGTAACAGGTCACTAGACTCTCAAAACTTGCCATTGCAGGCTGACTAACGCAAACAAGTCTTAACTCTAGGACATGGAAAGGTGAGGGTTACAGTTACAGAAACAAAGCCAAACATAACCTTGCCGAGGCAAGAGTCCAACAGAGCTAACCGAGTATGACAGAAAAGGACTTGCCAGAACAAATGCAACAAATGTAGTGTGGAAACTTTGAGAGCAGCAGCTCACTGCTGAAGCACAATTCAAAATAGAACATAGAAAGTCAGCCTATTAGGTCATAAGACAAAAAGAAAAAACTTAACACACAAAAATATATGTAAAGCCTTAGAAAGTACACTGAAACAAGGGTTTCTAAGAATGAATGCAAGTTACCTAACAAAATCCTGTTTCGAACCTGCCCACACCATCACCAGAATGAGTCATGAGGCTGGGGAACTAATGTTTATTTATTATAGGTTTCAAGAGTTGTACTCATGCAGCCAAAAGCCAAGGTTGTTTGATGATTATTAGTAAGGCTGTTGCTGGCAGCAGCTCATAGGCCTACATCTGACACTCCTTACAGGAAAATGTCTAATTCCACTCTTTGAAACCTGTTCATGCAATTGCAAAACAACCTAAACCTCGGTTTCAGCAATCATAATTTTTATATATGTTGCAAGTATGTTGGCAAGTTATGAGCTGATATTCATAGTGTTCTCTGATTTTGCTTTTGACACCTCTACTATCTACTGGGTCTATTCTACTTCCTACCATATTCTTTATTTATTGGATGCTGCCATCTAATCTTCGTGGACATGTTGTGCTCTGCTTGATGATATCATGCAGGGCCTTGGGAAAGCTTCAAGTATTTATTGGTGTACTTTCTGTGGTAAACAGATTGGTCTAGCTTTTTTTGGTACTTCCCTGGCACCAGTGTGACCTGGTACACACATTTTGGTAAGATCCCTACTACACAGGGACAAGTACCTGCCTAGATTATCATGAGTCTGTCGAATGGTATATTCAGTAGGCTTGCCTTACAGAACACCCAGGAAGAACAGCACAGAAAAGTTTAATAACAAATAATTAAAAGTTTGCAACTTACCCTATGCCGCTTTTTTTTACAATTTTTAATTTAAAGTCAACGGAGTTATGACTCAGAGGTTTCCATTTCAGAACGAGGTCACATCTTCCAGGAACATAATGCTGAAAATGAATGAAGAAAAACAATGCATTAAATTTTAAAACTGTATATTACCATTAACACTTTATTTCTAATTTTTATGGGAAGACTGTCATTGTCTAAATAATATGGAAACATACTGCAGAAAAATATTTTCAGTTACTCTCATCCTTTCTCAACATCTTCCACATTCAGAACCATTGTAAGAAGCTAATAGTCATCAACTAAGAAAATGGCCAATACAATATCTCATCCACTTCATAGACTAAGAATAAAGTTCTTCATATGAAAAGTGGCAAACAAAAGGTTCCAAGTTATTTCAATGGACTACCAGCAACTCTCCCTGGCAATACTCTCAACTCCACCTTATTTCATTACCAACTTAAACCATACTATCATCCTGTTTATTGTACAGGGTAGCTGAAAAATATCAAGAAATACTGTGCTTTATGCTAAACCAACCAATAGCAGCAATATACAAGTGAACCAATACAACTATAAACTTGCTGATCAGTTCAGAGGGGAATTTGTCACCATTTTAGGTAACACCAGATCCAGAGTAGCTGGTGGATCCTGTCCTCAATCTCTTATTGGTTCCTTGTTACGTTACTACCGGAAGTGTTTGTTTGCCGTCTGCTAGTTTTGCTCATCGCATTTTGTCGTCACAATGAAGATCCTTTGTTGTCCACCATTTCCCTGCTTTGTATTTCTTTAATATCCATGAGCATTA
>NC_091159.1:22486918-22519418 GCF_040958095.1 Procambarus clarkii
TCTTACATTAGTACATGTACTTGTATTCTCTATGATGAACATGTTGATTTAGAGTATGATAAACCAACACATTAACAGGAATAAAAGTATATGCCTTGCAAACTTGATATAATCACTGTCTTCATGTCACAAATTGCTTTCTGAAACCTATCTGATTTTATAAACAGTATTAAAGTGTTTTATCTGACATTTTCCTTCTCTTCTCACCCTTCTACATACATGCATCTCCTAAAAATTTTGAAAATACATTATGTTCATGGCCATGAGGTAGATGCCAAACACTCTTGATCTAACTTTTGGGAAAAATAAATTCATACATTAAGCCAGGCAATGGCAATCACTTTTAGCAAACATTTCTTACCAATTGCCAAGTGGGTGGCATGCTTGGCAAATTTTAGGACTATATGGAAATAGGCTCTAACATAGAAATAATGAATATTACTGATGAAAATCTTTTCCCCAATTGCAATAACAAAATCAGATATGAACAAATAAACAAAATGCACACACACACACACACACACAATAAAGCCAATAAAGCAGAAGAGATAAAAGAAAGAGTTAGTGAGGCAGACCCAGACATAGTGGCAATAGTGGAAACTAAAATAAATGGCATGATCTCGGATGCAATCTTTCCAGAGGGGTACCAGGTGATAAGAAAAGAAAGGACACAGAGACAGGGAGGAGGAGTGGCACTACTAATAAAGCGGAAATGGAAGTTTGATGAGCTGGAAAATCCGGGTACCAATGAAAGCACAAGCTTCATATATGGAACTCTGACAGTGGATGGGAAGAAGATTGTAATCTTGATACTCTACAATCCCCCACCAAACAGTAGAAGGCCCAGGCAGGAGTACGAGGACAGCAACAAGACATGTATGGATGAACTGCAGAGGGCAGCAACTTTAGCGCATAGAATGAGAGCGAAGCTGCTGGTCATGGGGGACCTAAATCACGGAGAGATAAATTGGGAAACGAGGAATCCCCATGGCGGGGAGGAGACCTGGGGAGCGAAGCTGGTAGACGTTATTGACAGGAATTTCCTAACACAGCATGTGAAAGAAGATACTAGGGAAAGAGGAGGGGATACGCCCAGCCTATTAGATCTCATTATCACTCAGAATGTAGAAGACATCGAGCAGTTGGAACATGAAATACCACTAGGAGCTAGTGACCATTGTGTCCTAGTCTTTGACTACATGATGGAGCTTAAAATTGTGACCAAAGGACAAGAGGTCCGGGAAAGGAGACTTGATTACAGAAAAGGGGACTACAGAAGGATAAGGGACTACCTGGGAGAAGTGCAGTGGGAGGAAGAACTTAGAGGAAAAACAGTGCAAGGTATGATGAACCAAGTCATATTGAAATGCAAGGAGGCTGAAGATAGATTTATTCCAACAATAAAGGAAAAAAGCAGGAGGGAATATAATAACCCATGGTTTAATAGACAGTGTCAGGAAGCAAAGGTGAGAAGCAGGAGGGAGTGGAGGAAGTACAGAAGACAAAGGACAGAGGACAACAGGATTAGATGTAACAGAGCTAGGAATGATTACATTAACATAAGACGAGTGTCGGAAAGAAATTATGAGAACGATATTGCAGTCAAAGCGAAAAAGCAACCAAAATTACTACATAGCCATATAAGAAGGAAGATGTCGGTAAATGACCAAGTGACAAGACTGAGGAAAACAGAAGGGGCATATACAGAAAGCGACAAGGAAATCTGCGAGGTACTGAATGCAAAATTCCATGGAGTGTTCACAACCGAGCCTGAGCAGCTCCCATTGTTAGAAGAGATTACCCAAGATGAAAGACCATCGGATATAGAGGTGACAGCAGAGGATGTAATGAAACAGTTGACAACACTGGATGCAAATAAAGCTGTTGGACCAGACAAAGTATCACCGTGGATACTCAAAGAGGCAGCGCAGGCTCTCAGCGTGCCTCTGGCAATGATCTTTAATTATTAGAGTCACTTATGTCGGGAGAATTGCCCAGTTGCTGGAAGGAGGCAAATGTCGTACCGATTTTCAAAAAGGGTGATAGGGAGGAGGCACTTAACTACAGACCCGTATCACTGACAAGCATCCCCTGCAAAATACTTGAAAGAATAATTAGGCTAAGACTTGTTGAGCACCTGGAGAGCATTGGGTTTGTAAACAAGCACCAACATGGGTTCTGGACAGGGAAATCATGCCTAACAAACCTTTTAGAATTCTATGATAAAGTAACAAGGATAAGGCAGGACAGAGAAGGCTGGGCAGACTGCATATTTCTTGACTGCCAAAAGGCCTTTGATACGGTACCGCACATGAGACTGCTATACAAACTTGAGAGGCAGGCAGGAGTAAGCGGAAAGGCCCTAGTATGGGTGAAGAACTACCTAACAGGAAGGAGCCAGAGGGTAATGGTAAGGGGCGAAAAGTCGGACTGGCGAACAGTAACAAGTGGAGTACCTCAAGGATCGGTGCTGGGACCAATCCTCTTTCTAATTTACGTAAATGATATGTTTACAGGAGTGGAATCATACATGTCAATGTTTGCAGATGACGCAAAATTAATGAGAAGAGTTGTGACAGACGAGGATTGTAGGATCCTCCAAGAGGACTTAAACAGGCTGCAGAGATGGTCAGGGAAATGGCTACTGGAGTTTAACACCAGTAAATGTAAAGTTATGGAAATGGGATCAGGTGACAGGAGACCAAAGGGACAGTACACAATGAAGGGGAACAGCCTACCTGTAACGATTCGAGAAAGAGACCTGGGAGTGGATGTGACACCTAATCTAACTCCTGAGGCACATATAAATAGGATAACGACAGCAGCGTACTCTACACTGGCGAAAATTAGAACTTCATTCAGAAACCTAAATGAGGAAGCTTTTAGGGCGCTTTACACTGCCTACGTGAGACCCGTCTTAGAGTATGCCGCGCCATCATGGAGCCCCCACCTGAAGAAACACATAAAGAAACTGGAGAAGGTTCAGAGGTTTGCGACGAGGCTTGTCCCAGAGCTACGAGGGATGGGATATGAAGAGCGGCTGAAGGAACTGAACCTTACGACACTAGAGAAAAGAAGGGAGAGAGGAGATATGATAGGGACATATAAAATACTCAGGGGAATTGACAAAGTGGAAATAGATGAAATGTTCACACGTAATAATAACAGAACGAGGGGACATGGGTGGAAACTGGAAACTCAGATGAGTCACAGAGATGTTAGGAAGTTTTCTTTTAGCGTGAGAGTAGTAGAAAAATGGAATGCACTTGGGGAACAGGTTGTGGAAGCAAATACTATTCATACTTTTAAAACTAGGTATGATAGGGAAATGGGACAGGAGTCATTGCTGTAAACAACCGATAGCTAGAAAGGCGGGATCCAAGAGTCAATGCTCGATCCTGCAAGCACATATAGGTGAGTACATATAGGTGAGTACACACACACACACACACACACACACACACACACACACACACACACACACACACACACACACGAGAATCTCGGAAAATTAAAATCACCAAAAAGTCGCATATGAAGTGAATACACAGTTAAATTATAACTGCATGGTGAATCTATAGCATCCTATCAGATATGACACCTTTCGTGACAAGCAGAGAAACATTATAACTATTATATTGGCCAAGTATTGCAGCATTGAATTAGTTTACTGCAATATACAAATTTTTCAAATACAGTACACTGAAAAATAGTTTAGGCCTAGTAGCTTCTGCCAATTTGGCAGCAATAGAGGAAAACATCACCAGAAGCGGTAATCTCAATCCATTAGGAATACTTGGCTCCTGTTCAAGCTTGTCACCATTATGAGTGCTGTGATGATTACAGTGACACCTTTATAACCCAAACCCAATCTCTCTTCACAACCCAAACCCAACCTCTCTTCACAACCCAAACCCAACCTCCCTTCACAACCTAAACCCAACCTCCCTTCACAATCCAAACCCAATCTCCCTTCCCAACCCAAACCCAACCTCCCTTCACAATCCAAACCCAATCTCCCTTTACAATCCAAACCCAACCTCCCTTCACAATCCAAACCCAACCTCCCTTCACAATCGAAACCCAACCTCCCTTCACAATCGAAACCCAACCTCCCTTCACAATCGAAACCCAACCTCCCTTCACAATCCAAACCCAACCTCCCTTCACAATCCAAACCCAACCTCCCTTCACAATCCAAACCCAACCTCCCTTCACAATCCAAACCCAACCTCCCTTCACAATCCAAACCCAACCTCCCTTCACAATCCAAACCCAACCTCCCTTCACAATCCAAACCCAACCTCCCTTCACAATCCAAAGACCTTCAACAACCCAACTCCTTTTACATATTTGACCAAATCTTACCATCAAATTTTGGATTTATCTAAATCTATGGTGAAATCTGGATCACTTGTTAATTTCTACAGGTCATATTTTGCTCTCCAATTTTTGCTATTCTACTTTTTCATCATTCAGTGAAAGACCAGGGTTTAGGTCATTGGAGATGCCAGAACTGTTACTCTGAATATGGTCATGAGATCATACCTTCTAAATTATTAACTGGAGAAGCTTCCCAAGATATTTATTAGATCTTTATAATTTTTGTTCATGTTTGGCAAAAAGTGAATGAGTTTGTAGAATATCATATAGCTTGTTTTAATTTTGAGTGCAGTAATGATTTTTTACCTATATCAAGCTTAATTACAATTTTTGTTGGGTTAATAAAAGATGTCAAAATATACATAAAACAAAGTTAGCAAGAGGGAGAAGTTATTAGTACATTAGTATTTTGAAAGAAATTGTATGCCATCTCTGCTTGTCATTCATTTTACATTAGATCTTAATTTATTTGCCAAATTAAAGTTTTTCTGCTCTCCACCATCATATCTCTAGTATTCACCATCACTCACTCTCACCACATACAATAAAGTTAAGAAAATCAAAACTTTTTTTATCCACAAAATCTAAAACTATCAGTTACATACATAGCATAAAGAAGCAAAATATTATTTCTTACCCCATCAACCAACGTATCAGAAAGGTGAACCATCAGGTCATGTTTCAGTCGAAACTCAATCTCTGGTGCTTGGAATATACTGTGGTCACGGTCAGCAAAATACACTTCATGACGGCCAGCTGTAAGATGCAGGTAGATGATACAAGCAAGTCTTATTTCATTTACCATTTTACCACATTTAATTCATTCACCCCATCACCATTCTCACTAAATGAAACAAATGCAGCAAATATTAAGGCAAATCTATAATATTAAAATTGTGCAGTGTCCGTTTAGAGAGAATGTGAGCGAGTGTGTAATTACCAAAGTATAATTACTTGGATGATATTACAGGATACAGGATGAGAACTAGTATTGTTGTGTCCCGTCCTCCCCACGATCTTTGTCATGCGACACAAACTACCGATGATTTTGTTACCCATAAACACCATCTCACTTAAATTGTTAAGTCTACAACTCTGTTTGCAAGAGAACTTTCAAATATTTTTTCAGCACCTTTGTTTCCTTAGCGTTAATCTATGGACCTCTCTTCTTGAAGTTACAGGTTTAAAACATTTATCTGTGTTTTGCATGTGGAAATTTGTGCATTTAGGAAATTCTTTTCAGCGCACAAAGGGCTCTGAACCACCATAACAAGTTCAGGCAAAGTTCCACTAAAATGGTGATGTGTTAGTCACAGTGGTTAGGTGCACACTGATGACTTCCAAAGTTATCAAAACAAGGACACTAACCCCAGAGACCTTTGACAGTCTCGGCCACAACCAAATGTCCGCAGACTTTCTCTAGTCACCCATATGGCTCAGATACACGGTCAATACACACACCAGGAAACCTCTTATAAGTGTAGTTTGCAAAAGAAAGGTTAATTTGTGGACCTTTTTTAGTATATTGTGACCATGCTAAAGCCAATGTTTATACATATGAATAATTTATTGCAGTCAACACACTAAAATAGGACAAACCATAATTAGTATGGTTTGTAGTATAGTATTTTATTTATTATATTAATATTATAATGTATATAATATTTTTTTTAATTTTGCTTATGCCCAACTATTATATTATTCTAACTCACCAACTTTGCTAATGCCCAACTATTATATTATTCTAACTCACCAATGAGCATCATGTATCTTGTTCCATCAGCCTTCCATGAAACTTTATAAGGATTATCACGAATGAAGGATATGTTATCCATGTCCATGCTAACAGGTTGACATCCAGGAAATCCAGTGCTGAAAATGAAAATGTTCTAGTTTAATATTATGTAAAGTGTGCTTTATAGGTAATTTATATACTGTACAATTACTGCACAAACAATAAAAAAATATATACATATATTGATACAATTATTGTACAAACAGAATAACTGTTCAATGCTTTAACCAAGTACTGTACATATCTTTAGCTGATTTCAATGAACCCTAGACCAACATGGTATTCATACACCAGCAAGTCACATGTACAGATTATTCACAATAATAACTGTACACCATGTTCTTGCTGCCTGCTCCTCATCTTTACACAACAGAAATCTTCCTGCTGCATTATTTACATTTACTTTCCACTGCCTACACCTATCAAATCTTATATATACAACAAAACTAAATATAAAAACACCAAAAAAATTGAGTCTATTAATGAGACAATAAATGACATTTTATAATGACCAAACCACATATCAAAAGATGAAGAAAACGACGACATTTCTGTCCGTCCTGGACACTTATCAAATCGTGTCGACTTGATTCAATTATTAATAAAATTAAATGACATTTAATTTCATGGCATGTGTGTAATGAATGAAGACCAGCCGGAGACAGTCTAGCTGGTCTTCCTCCCCAACTTGCCAATCGCTACACAAACTATTGCCACATTTAAGCTCATATATCATAAAGTAGAGGGAAGAATTACAAAGTTTATTAATATTAAACAATAATTAGTGTGACAAGGTACTATAAGTCATTTGCACAAAATGAAGAAGTGATGGGAATGACTGATTGGCCTAGTGCAGGCAAGCATACTTTCATTTATTTTCATTGTACAAACTCATCTATTCCAATTTATGTATGTATAGATAAATTTAAAATTTCCAAAAAATTATTTTTTATTATAGAATTATTAAATCGTATGAAAAATGTAAGCAAAACATAAAATTATATTAATACTGTATGTACATTTTTACTAGGTGAAAAGAGCTGTCAAAGGCTGTGCGATGGCCATGTTATCTGGCATCTGTCAACACACTATGCCAAATTTTCTGACACTGACGTATGCAAGACTCTGACTTCTTGGGCAAAAAGACACAGCTTCTGTGTTCTTTGGATGTTTCACCGATTGTTATCACTTGTTCCTATTTATTTACAAGATTATGTGTGTGTTGAATAACTTGATAATTTACATAATATACAAAAACTACAATTATGATTGGTATTATACCCGAGCGAGGGCATAGGCCTTGGGTGAGTGTGTGTACAATGTGTGAGGGGTGTAGTCCATGGGTGAAAGATGTAGATTATGGGTGAGGATTTAAATCATTGGTTAGGGTGTATCTCAGGGGTGAGGAGTGTACACCTGGGCGAGTGGTGTGCATCATGGTTGAGGGTGTAAATCACGGGCGAGTATGTTGACGGGGTAGCTCATGGGTGAAGGTGTATACCATGGTAGAGAGCACAGATTATGAGTGACTGTTGACCAAGGTTGAGGGTGTATATTGTGGGTGAAGATATATACATATACCTATATCTACAATGTGAGGGGTGTGGACCATGAGTTACAGAGGCGGACTATCTACAAGGGTGTAGACCATGGGGTGAGTGTGATGATTGATGAGGGTGTAGTGAAAACTATATAAACATAATATTCATTGGTGGTGGGGGCTGGGTGATGACATAGGGCCTAATTGGCACCACATGGGGGCAAAAATATCGACTGAAACAAATGCACAAGACAAATTCACCACCAACAGATGACGGCAGGATTCTAGTACACAATGCATGATAATGGTTCAATTGGTGATTGGTTTACCTGGTCTATTTCATTACAATCATAGGGAATTGTGAAAACCCCATTAACATTGTTGGTATACATAGGTAGTTATGACAGTTTAATACAATGACGATGACAACATTCGCTAAGTACCATTTATGATAACTGCATTCACACTAACATAACCATGAAATGATAGGATTTTTTCCCCCATGGATCAAGGTAAACTACATTACATCCACACAGAACTATTTCTTATTTGCATGATACATGTAAAACCAAGACAATAATAGTTCAAATCATCATATGATGAAAACCCCCGTTCCCCTCATGGAAGCGCACGGAGCAGGTGACACTATGCCACCCCATCTGAAGCCACCTCCAGAAATTCAGCGAAGCTTTACAGACAACTGGGGGGTTTGCAGAAAACGAAGTCTCAAAATTGCCAAACAACTTCGCAAATGATTCACAGGAGGAAGGAACTCAAATTAGCTCGAAAGTCATTAGTAACGTAGCACCACATGGTGGCCCCAACCCCAAGTTGACTCACCACCTCAGTTCTGTTGCCAATACCATACCTACTAGTGCAGCTTGTAGTGCTACCAGTCCAGCGGATCAGATCACAGGCAAGCCCCACTGCTTCAAGCCAAGTGCTGACCATCCTTGAACTCAGTTGTCCTGTGGAATTTGCTCCGTTTATTGTTCCTTTCTTTAGTAGAGACTTCGTGTGCAAGCTTTGGTTCTGACTTTTTATGTTGTCTTGGCTCTTTAGGCAGTTAGAGCTGCATATGCCCAGGGTTTTGTTCCCTGTGTGACCCCCCCCCCCCCCTAGTGCTGCCCTTGCACAGTCAGTTACTTCTTCTAGTGTGTTTTGGAGTTTGCTTCTTATTGCTTTTAAAATACATGGCAAAATACTAAAGAAACTGTTCACAACCTTTGTGAGACCAAAGTTTGAATATGCAGTTGTATGGTGCCCATATCTTAAGAAGCATATCAACAAACTGGAAAAGGGGCTAAGACATGCAATGAAATGTCTTACAGAACTGAAAGACGAGCTCTACGAGGAGAGGTTCAAGGCATTAAATATGCCAAAGCTAGAATATATTGGAAAAAGAGGCAATATGATCACTACATACAAATAGTAATGGGAATCGACAAAATTGATAAAGAAGAATTCTTGACACCTGGAACTTCAAGAATAAAAGGTCACAGACTCAAGGTAACTTAACAAAGCTACTGACAAAACATTAGAAAACTGATTTTTGCAAACAGAGTGGTAGACGGTTTGAACAAATGAGAAGGTGGTGGAGGCCTAAATCCTCTGTATGTGGTTTCAAAACATTATTTGGCAAAGAATGCTGGGAAGACGGGACACCACAAGTGTAGCTCTAATCCTGTAACTACACTTAGGTAATTGCTTACATAATCCCAAAGTGTATTTTCTTACCTTGTCCAACCACACATCTGTTGTATTCTTTTTTGTATTTGTTCCAGCTTTGGCTGCTGAGTTATAGCTGTCACACCTTTAATACCCTCCATGAAATGTGGGTCTTTCTTGTTCCATTCGCGCTTTCTGTTGCTTTTTATAGATTCACCATCGTCATCTAAACTACTATCATCAAATTCTGTGGAAGAAATTGTGTTTTATTAAGCTATAATTAGAAAAAGGAGTATACAGTACACCTCACTAAACCTGGTGGAACTAGTGAGTGAACTACATGACTGGGCAGTTCATTCAGTTCATGGTCTCATTTTCTATGCCCCATTTACTTTGTCAATTGTCTGTTTTGGCTACCCCACCTTTCTGGTAGTTTTTCTTGGTTATTGAGATTAGTGTCCTTTGTCCTTTGCACCTCTGTAGGTTTTGGCCTCTGGTTCCTAAAAGGTTTACAATGACTCACAAGGGCCTGGTATGGGTAGCGTTTGATTGAGCTAACCAGGTAACTAGCAACAAGGAGCCATTATAGAAATCCCTCCCAGAAAGAGCAAATTAAAAAAAAATAATGAAAAATCCAGATTGGGACTGGCAAAGATATGACCAAAATTTTTTAGGAATCACTGCAATGAATTTAAGCTTGTGTAGTGAGCACAGACTGATGTATAGAGGGGGTTTTGGTGCATTTTTTTGGCTTGGGGATCTTTTAGTGAAGTGCTGGTGTTGAGGAGGCACTGTTGTGGCTACCCAGCAGTCTACAGCCAGTGAAATCTAGCTGTTTATGCCCTGCATCATAACTATGTACTTTTCATATTCTAGGCATGTTACCTAGGCATATCTAGGCATGTTTCTAGGCATGTTTCATATTCTAGTCACTAATTTGCACTCAACTGTACAGATATTAAAATTCATATACATGTGAAGCATGGAACAAAAAAAATTACTTCAATTCTATAGCTCACTTTCTTTTTGACTTATGATATCTTAAAATACATTGGAAACTCTCATCCTGTATGTGTACTGACCTTTACACCAGTCTGGAAGCTCTGGGGGTGGTGGAGCATCATTAACATCATCCCCACAACGTTCATAAAGTGCACGTATGTAATCTCCCTTGTAGATGCCTGGCTCTCTGCAAGATGTCAAAATGAACACTAATTGTTTATACATCTCTACCATTGAGTATTTAATATTTAAGGACATATAGCTGAAGACACATGAGGGAAGGGAAGGGAAGGGAAGGGAATTATTTGGGGAAAGCGCTTAACCATTATGACTATAAAGCACCTGGAAGGGGTCAGGATAAGGCTTTGTGATGGGACGGGGAAAAGGAACGGTGCCCAACCACTTCCCAACTTCCGGTGCCCAACAATCCCCGATGGTCGGGGATTGAACGCCAACCTGCATGAAGCGAGACTGTCGCTCTCTACTGTCCAGCCAAAGTGGTTGGGCGATATACGAGGGAATAAAACATGACAATCTAAGGAATATTACCGATATAAGGTACATGTACCTACATACATATATACTTACAGTATATCTAACGGTCCCACATCTATTATGTTACCTGGAAATTTGTTCAAGAAATCAGAAACCCCATTTCCAAATCATTTACCATGGTTTTTTCTGATGCTAAACTTATCCAATTTGTAACATTTATTTCACGTGTTGACATTTATCTCCTTAGTGTCTAGGTTGATAAAACCTGAACTGCATAAACCAAATGGGTTCAAGCAAGAGCAAGATAAAGCTGAGGAGTAATATTTGATGTCCTACTGCTAATACAGTACTTTCAGATATGAATCCTAATGTGCCTTCCCTATTTCCTTTATTTTAAACATTTAAACATTTATTTACTAAACATGTATGCTAATCATGACTTCCAGATCATTTTCACATTTGACAATTTCAGCATTGTCCAGCTGATATCCGGCAACTATTTTCATTACCTAGGCTCAGAACCCTGCATTTCTATTAAATTGTCAATATCTGTCAACATTTCATCCACTTTAAAAGAAAATTTAAATTGTCTTTTATTGCTTTTGGGTGTTCCAAATATATTTCTGGCCCTATTTTTGTATTATCTGCAAATCTAAAAATGTTGTTGCTCAATCAGGTGTGATAAATTATTTATACTGTATATATGGCAAACAGCAGAGGTTCAAGGACACAGCCCACAGGTACTCACTTGAAATAACCAAGTCCTAATCCATTTTTGGATAATCCCCTAATGTGCCATGTGCATACTCCTTTCTAATAATAATTGTGTGAGGAACAGTATCCAAGACTTTGCTCAAATCAGGTAACAATGTCACAATACTTTCCACTATCAACTGCTGGATATATGCTGGAAAAGAATGAGAGTTGATTTGTTAAATAGCCCTTAGTAAAGTCATGTTATGAAACATTTTAATGTTTTTCAAGATGTTTGAAAACTGATAAAACAAATGGGTTTTACAAGTCGAGTAATTGGCCATAAAACAAAAACAAACATTCCTTACTCAAATGTTTTTGTGCATTTCCTTATGTAAAACATTATAATTTTACTCCCAAACAACAAAACAATCAAAAACTTGAATGCCCAAAAGCAGCCTTATTTATAGTTCAGATTACTAAACAAGATAACTGTATTTCGCCAATTCCAATCTTCTGCGACGAAGGAGTGCTGAACCAATAATTTGTTAAGACGAGTATTGGTGCAATATCCCCATCCACTATTAACCTGCAGAGAAACTCCATCTGGGTCTAAACTAGTCACACAAACATTAGAAAGATACTGTCCTTCTAACCCCAGCTGTGCCGGATGTTTCTCAGCCAATTTAGGCCAACTCACTAAATATACAAACAAATCTTCAAGACATTAAAAATAACAAGCACAGGAAAATAGGGCTTTACAGTATAACATTTAATGCCACTCACCTTGCTTTTGAAAACTCGTTGAGGGCAAGATCAATACCCCAGTCTTCTTTAATAATAAAATATGAAGCAATCAAATACCCAGTTCGATTAAATCCATGGGTACAGTGAACTGCTGCAAGGGGAAAAATGATTTAAGTTAAAAAATGAAAATTTAAATTACATTTATGGCCACATTCCTACATACAAATACAATAATTTTCAATAATCAGGGATTCCGGGTTCGACTGATTGGGCATGTTTCGTATCACCTAATGCATCTGTTCACCTAGCAGTAAATAGGTACCCAGAACAGGCAGATGTTGTGGGGATGGATTTTCAATAAGGCACTTCCTGTCTACTGAGGATGAAAATAAAGGCCACAATCTCTGCTAAAGCCAAAACAAACTATGAAGACCTAGACAACATGTGGCAATTGGCAGATGGGCAAATGCTGATAATCAAGATGAAGAAAAGCCTCGGAACAAACTAAAGAGATCAAGGTGCAAGATAAGCTGGGAAGCATCTGAGAACTGGCCACAGATGAAGATAGTCTCCAGCATGGAAGCCACAAGAAGTAGAACTAAGCAGATGATGCTGTACAGAAATCCCACCAGAACCAACTCAGAGAAAGAAGAGCATCCACCAAGTACCTCATAGAATAAAAGTGAACTGCATAAACCACAAGCTGAAGACTTCACATCAAAGTATATAGATTTACCTGCAGTTGTATTAATTTCTCTCAAAACCACTGGAATGAATTCCTGCCTACTGCCCTTCCCCCACTCCTCTGCTGTGAACTTAACATTTTCGCCCGGGCATGACGCAGCATTGCGTCATCCGTTTACTGTCGGTAATTCCGGGGATGATGCAGCATTGCGTCATCCACTTTAAATAATCGCCAAAAATCAGGTTTTTATCCGATTTTTGGGGGACTGGTTTTAAAATGCGCGCCGATGTCTTCTCATTTTCTTTGTTGAGCCTCGTGGCCCTCAGGCGGCTTGGCACATGCCGTGGGCCCATTGTTTTCGCTCCACTGTTGTGACCAATGTCGCCTCCCCTCGCATCTCAAACGTGTGAACATTTCGGCTATTTTCCGTGGCTATATTTCTTACTGCGGCTTTAGAAACTATCTACGCTTACTCCACGATGGATAGTGATCATGAACAAGGCCCTTCCAGGAAGAAAATTGTGAAAGAAAGGCTTGAAAAGGGCGGGAATTGGGAGTGTAGCTGGAAGGCGTCTGAGCACTCACTCGCGGCTAACGCGTGGCCCGTCTTCAACTCGTCGACGGTTGGAGCGTGACCAGGTTTTTTATTTTATATGCTAATGTTCCTCTAGAGAATTCTATTGCAAACCCATTGAGACCAAAATGAAAGACCTAGGATAAAAATTGAGGTGACCAGAGTGAAAATAGTGAAAACATTTTATCGCGTTTGCGCGCTCCTGGGTAACTCGTTCGCAATTTTCTCTGTTTGCTGCGGGTAATTAGTCGGGCTTTTTGGAGTTTATATGCATTTAGTGCTGTAGAGAATTCTATTGCGAACACAATGATACCAAATTTAATCTCGTAGGACGAGAATTAAGGTGACAAAGTTGAAGAGAGTATACACTTTTCAGAATTTACGCGCGCTCCCATGACACCCTGGGTCCCATATCGCACAGTTGAGGGGTGGCGAGCGGGGTGCGCCAAAGTGTTAACATGAGCAGAAAAGCCTAAAAGAATGTTATAATGCTGTGGTTCTGGGTCACTAATAGGTAAAGTCTCATAACACAGCTACTTGCTTGCACCATCAACTAAGGAAAGAGGAATGAGAAAATCCTCCCCTAACATAACCAAACTCATGAGAAACCAGGGAAATATGACAGCAGACTGAAAACTGTCCGAGAAAAGTGCACACAAGTGAGAACCCAACTGCCACACTTTTCTGCAATGAACTACACCTTTACAGCCATCAAGGAGAACCACACGTCTAACTAGCAAGATGACAACTGGAAACTAAGCTCCAGTTGCAAAAAGTAGTGTCCAAAAAACAGCTATAATTGCAGTGGAGGAGAGAGCAAAAGCTGAATTAAAGCTCCAAAATAACCCAGAACCCATTGCACAATCCACTTCCACTCTAGGTTTTCTTGACTTTGCCTCCCTATAACATCCATATATATATTAAATATCCAGCGAGATACAATGTAACAAGTGTTAGCCCCAATATTAAAACCACTCCTATTTTTTCCTATTATATTTACACATGCTCTGCTACAGTACTTATATAACGGATTTTACTGCTGTTAATGTACTCCCTCCCTCTCTAATAAACCTCTAAAAACACCAACAATGCTTTTTCTAAATCCATAAAGGCAGCAAATTGTTTTCCATCTCCTAAACATATACCCATTATGCATTCAGTGTCTCAGTCATTTCTCCTTAGTCTAATATTTTACCAAATCTTTCTTGAAATGTTACAATTTATTTCACTGTCCAGCTGCTTTACATTTGGATACTTGCTACATACACTCTTCCCTAATAAGAACATCCCTCCTTTCTACTTACCCCCAATGTTCTACAGAACAACTGCATAATGCACCAACTCCACTCCATTCCTCTCATGACCCTTGCACATTTCACAACAATTATGTCTTAACACACACAAACTCCTTTGCTCCATTTCACCTTTATGTATACCTGTGTATGTGCCTATTCTCAAAGTGCATATCAGACAAAAATCCTTCAACAAATGTCCACCAAGAAATTACAACATGGCAGTTACACAAACAGCCCCAGATGGGGGTACATGATCAGAAACCAACCCTGGGACAAATTATGCCACAAGAATCAGCCCTAAATTCCCCATATACTTTCAAATATTCTGCCAAGAAGCAGGAGAAATTGGCCATAAGAACTGTCACGGCAATCAGATGGAAGAATGCATTGACAACAAACCCTCCACCATTCAAGATACAAGGTACACCAGTCTCCCTCATTCATTTTCTGTGGTTACTATATAAAATATGTGCAAACCTCAGCGCTGTCATCTAAACTAATAGAGTATAATAACTGTGGCCAAGAAAAATGTCAATTACATGTAACATAAGAGGTAGAAAATCATTCTATTTAAGTGGGTGTTCACTGTACAATATAAGATTTAAATATCTTGCATCCAAAAATAGTACTGTAGTGTAATGAGTGAAGAGTATTGAAAACAGTGAATTCCCCAATGAGTTGTGCCAGAATCAACCAAAATAATAAACACAGCAAAACCCAAAGACCCAAAACATCAAAGTACAGTACAGTACTAATTTATTAAGCCAATGGCTGTGGAGAATATATAGTATTGTTATCAATTATTCAAAGATTAATAGCTATGTGGCACAATAAACAGAATCCCAAATAATAATAAATATGACATCAGTTGTGTTTGTATACTATACAGCACTGTATGCACTATATATACATACATCACTATGAAGCAATTCTTTATTGCAACCTCAGTAAGGAGACAATATTGAAAGATAATTATTTAGTAAAGTATTTCTATATCAGTATTTGATAGAATTTACTAAATTCACCATTGGTTTAAGTTCATGATTCAAAACTAACCAGAAAACAAATCTAAAAAAATTAATATGGTATTTTAAGACAAAATTTAACAGGTGGAAGGTCAGAAGGGAACTATTTGCCCTCTTCTGGCCAAACCTTCTTTCTCGCCAATCATGATGGGAGATCTTCCATTTCTGCACATTACTTAAATCCTATCTTTAGTTCCATTAATCACCGATTCATGGAACTAGATCTGAATTTTTATGATACTGCATAAAAATTAACTTACCTATAATTTCAAGTGGATTTTTTCTAATAAACTTGTCACAGATGTCAGAAAAAGCATTGACTTGGTCTTGGTTAGGACATTCACCATGCCCTCGACACTTCAGCTTCACATAGCGTGCACCTTTCTTCTCTATATCATTACTATCATAAAACCTTGTTGTATTGGTGAGGTCTATCCATAAACCAATTTTTACCTAAAAGAAAATGGCAGCATACTGAAACTAGAACATATGGATGGCTTTACAAATTCAAACATCTAATCTTTCAAAACATTATACACAGCTAATATCAAACCAGAACCCATCTTATGAGAATGAAACAGTTTGTCTTTTATCCTTTGGCCAGAAAAATGGCTTCTAAAGTGAGATAATTGCTCTCTGGATTACTGAAACACACAATGTCCCCCCCCCCCGTCTTCCACCAGAAATAACATTAGCGTTCCATGGGAAAAGAACCCTAGTGAGGGAATAGTCAGGGAGGACAGAGATTATCTTTTTCCAAATGAAGAATAAAACAGAATGAGAGGATACAGGTATACGTTGGAAATGTCAAGAGTCAAAAAGATATAAGTATTTGTGCAATGTTGCTGATAAGCAAGTGGACTGCCCTCGGAAAAGAAGCTCTGGAGACCCTCTCCATCCGCAACTTTAAAAACAAGTACTGTTACAGACAGAGTACTGTACTATATATTGTACAGAATATCAGACACAAAGCACCAAAACCCAGGAGATAGGTTCAAGAGCTAGATCTCACTTTCTGAACACACAGATAGGTAAGCACTATATATTATAACTTATAACAATAATGAGAGAGATTATAGCGAGAGCGGATAACGATAGATCACGACTGTTGATAGTCGGTGACTTCAACTTGAAATCCATAGACTGGAAAGCATATGAAGCTAAAACAGAAGATTTTTGGACCTGTAGATTTGTAGACCTCATCCTGGAAATATTCTTGTATCAACATGTTTAACAAGCTACAAGGATGAGGGAAGGGGACGTTCCCTCCATGCTAGATTTGATATTTACCAGGAAGGAGGAAGAGATATTTGACATTCAGTACCTTCCTCCCTTGGGTAAAAGTGACCATGTCTTTTGGGGAATAAAGTATGCAATGCGTTATAATCTGGAAGAAAATATGGAGGTTGAAGCAGTTGAAAAACCTGATTTCAGGAGAGGACATTATGGCCACCTTAGAAATTTTTTTAGTGAGTATAATTGGACAGACTTGATGCTAGACAAGGAAGTGAAAGAGATGTATGTCAAGTTTTGTGAAATATATGATAAAGGCACAAAAAAATTTATACCCAAACAGAAATGCAGAACTAGTAAACAGGATTGGTTCAGTAGAAATTGCGAGAGGGTCAGAGACCAAAAGACATAAAAATGGAATCAATACAGGAAGAGGCCAAACCCCCAAACATACCAGCGATACAAAGATGCGAGAAACAACTACACGGCAGTGAGGAGAGAGGAAGAAAGAAATTTTGAAAAAGGGATTGCAGACAAATGTAAAACAGAACCAGGTCTATTCTATAAATTCATAAATAACAAACTGCAGGTAAAGGATAATATTCAGAGGTTGAAAATGGGAAATAGATTCACGGAAAATGAAAAGGAAATCTGTGAAACACTAAACGAAAAGTTCCAAAGTGTGTTTGTACAAAATGAAATCTTTAGGGAACCAGACACAATACGACTTCCAGGGAACAATATAGAGCACATAGAAATGTCTAAGAGATGAAGTGGAAAAAATGCTCAAGGAGCCAAGTAAGAACAAAGCAGTTGGTCCAGATGGCGTTTCACCATGGGTTCTGAGAGAATGTGCACCTGAGCTCAGCATTCCACTTCAACTGATTTTTCAGGCATCTCAGGGTACAGAAGTTGTAGCTGATGTGTGGAAAAAGGCTAACATAGTTCCAATCTACAAAAGTGGAAACAGGGGAAGACCCCCTTAATTATAGACCTGTATCATTGACAAGTGTAATAGTCAAAATATTGGAAAATAATAATAAACTAAATGGGTAGAACACCTGGAGGAAAACGATATAATATCAGACAGTCAGTATGGTTTTCGATCTGGAAGATCCTGTGTAATGAACTTGCTCAGTTTTTATGATCGAGCCACTGAGATTTTACAGGAAAGAGATGGTTGGGTTGACTGCATCTATCTGGACCTAAAAAAAGGCTTTCGATAGAGTTCCCCATAAGACGTTGTTCTGGAAACTGGAACATATTGGAGGAGTGACAGGTAAGCTACTAATATGGATGAAAAATTTCCTGACAGAAAAATGAGGGCCGTAATCAAAGGCAAGGTATCGGATTGGAGGAATGTTACGAGTGGAGTACCACAGGGTTCAGTTCTTCCACCGATAATGTTCATTGTCTACATAAACGATCTACCAGTAGGAATACAGAATTACATGAACATGTTTGCTGATGATGCTAAGATAATGGGGAAGATAAGAACCCTAGATGATTGTCATGCCCTTCAAGAAGATTTGGACAAAATAAGTACCTGTATACGGAGCAACACTTGGCAAATGGAATTTAATGTGAATAAATGCCATGTTATGGAATGTGGAATTGGAGAACAGACCCCACACAACCTATAAATTATGTGAGAAATCTTTAAAGAATTCTGACAAAGAAAGGGATCTAGGGGTGGTTCTAGATAGAAAACTGTCACCTGAGGACCACATTAAGAACATTGTGCGAGGAGCCTATGCTACACTTTCTAACCTCAGAATTGCTTTTAAATACATGGATGGAGAAATACTAAAGAAATTGTTCACGACTTTTATTAGACCAATGCTGGAATATGCAGCAGTTGTATGGTGCCCATATCTTAAGAAGCACATCAACAAACTGGAAAAGGTGTAACGACATGCCACTAAGTGGCTCCCAGAACTGAAGGACAAGAGCTACGAGGAGAGGTTAGAGGCATTAAATATGCAAAAACTAGAAGATAGAAGAAAAAGAGGCGATATGATCACTACGTTCAAAATAGTAACAGGAATCGATAAAATTGATAGGGAAGAACTCCTGAGACCCGGAACTTCAAGAACAAGAGGTCATAGATTTAAACTAATGAAACAAAGCTGTCGGAGAAATATACGAAAATTCACTTCTGCAAACAGAGTGGTAGACGGTTGGAACAAGTTAAGTGAGAAGGTGGTGGAGGTCAAAACCGTCGGTAATTTCAAAGCATTATATGACAGAGTGCTGGGGAGATGGGACACCATGAGCATAGCTCTCATCCTGTAAATACACTTAGGTAATTACTAAGTTCTTTGCAAATTATTCCAAATTTCAATATCTGCAGTAATTTATATTAAATATTTATGATATAAATAAAAACTCTCGAAGTCTATATGAATTCTTTATAGGGCATCCACAGAATAAACAAATAAAAATTATTATTCTAGTAGCAACTCACCACATGATCTTGGAAATTACAGTTGAATGACAAGTTTCAACCAAATAATGAGAAAGATTTATAATATTTATGATATGGGCTAAAACAGTGACTGCAATTAAAAATCTCTACTGGTAAAATTCCAACACAATTTTCTTGAGCATGGGACACACCAAAATTTCAAACAATTATTCGTGATAAGGAACAAATTTGTTAATTACAAATCAGATTATGCTTTAAAAGCTGTTTGCATTCCGTGAATAATGTGATCAAGTTTAAGGTTGAAAGATGTGCTTACCTTGTAACTTTTCATAGAGTCAAAGAGCATTGCAGGAGAAAATCTATGTTCAGGTGGTACCTGATCATCAAACTTTGAGCTGAGAGGAGTTTTGAAGGCCAAAAATTTATTTCCAATAAGAGTATGACTTTTACGTGGACAGTTGAGCCATCTTGGAGGGATAGGTCCAGGTCCAGTTTTGTCCCCTCCTCCTCCACCAGACATCTAGAAAGAGATTTATAGTATAATTATTGAAAAACAATAATATAAAGCAGTATTGTTTAATCAGGCTTAACATTAAATTCACATATTGTGTTTTATGCTGGTAAAACCAAAATTTTAATAGCTCTAGGAATATTAGCTTTGTGCAAGACTTAGTCACCTTTAGTGTACAGGTGCCAGTTACCTGCTACCCTAAAGGGTAAAACCCACAGCACTAGATAAAATTAAAACTTAGTAGCCTTGTTGTACCTGTTGCATTATGTTGGGGATAGAAATAACCTAACCTACTCTATCCCTTTGAGATGTATTTTTTCTTGTCTCAACATGCATACAGTACTTAAACTTGTTGCATTATAATTTATCTACTCTGACATTTTTTGTTTTCAAATCTGGCCTTTAAAGTTAAGGATGGCAGTGGCTACCACAACTACAGTACTATTTTCAGTGCATTCCACTTGCTAATTACCCATAGAGGATAAGAGTATTTCCTTATATTTCTTCAACACATTTGTGTTTATCCGAGTTTACCCAAGAGCCACCAACACTAGTTGCCTCGATGAGGACAGGCTTGTCAAAGGTCCCCCCATTTGCCTTTATGATCTTTTCCAGCTGTACCTTAAAACCTAACAGTTTTGGAAGCTACGGCTTTGGCGGGTAGGAGGTTCCATGGGCTAATAACCCTGTGGGTTAAAAAGCATCTCCTGTTCTCAGTCCTACATTGTGGCTTGTTGAGCTTGAAACCGTTGCTCCTTGCTTGTTACATCTGATCTTTTGAAGAACTTTTCCGGATCAACATCCTCTAAATTATTTGGTATTTTAAAGGTTTCAATAATATCTGCCCTGTCATGCCTGGTTTGCAGTGTTGTTAGCCCTGTGGCCCTCAACCGTTCCCGATACGTGAGTTGGCTTGGCTCTGGAATGATTTTTGTCGCCCAGTGTTGCACTTTCTCCAGAGCAGCTATATCCCCCTGAAGATGTCTCCATGCTTGGATACAGTAATCCAAATGGGGGATAAGGGGAGGGGGGGGGGGGAGAGATGTACCAGTAATTTATACAATTGAATCACTACCTACTTTTCCTTGAAAAGGAAGGCATGCTTGATTATTCCAAGTGTTTGGTTAGCTTTTTTGACTGCTGGCTCTACCTGTTGTGCAACTTTCGAGTAGTGGATTTAGACTCCAAGGCCCTTTTCTTCATCAATCTGCTGTAGTATAATGTTATTAATATGGTAGTTGTGCCCCACATGCAGGGTCTTGCATTTGTCAATAATAAAAAGCATTTGCCAGTCATCTGACCATTTACAGAGTTCCTCCAGATCACTCTTTAAGGTTTCAACATCATTATCACTTCCCACTTTACCATAAATCTTTTCAGCTTCCACTTATGTTCTCTTGTGTTTATTTCAATTTAAAGAGGCTGTCCTTGTCCACCTTGTCTATTTCCCCGCTCAATATTTACCTAAATTTACCCGCGGGCCACTAACATACTAGTGGCCTTGATGAGGACAGGAAGCCGTTGGCTTGTCAAAAGCCCCCCCCCCCAATTTGTCATGATTGTTTTTCAAGCTAGATTTTAAAGCTCAGCAGAGTTATGGCATTTATGGCTTCAATGGGTAGGCAGTAAAATATATCTTAAGTTGTGATCAAATCTTCTGGGGTTTTTTCTTTCCTCCAGGGTTGTGAGGTCTAGTTCCCTTAACCTATCCTCATAGCTTAATCCTCTTAGATCTGCCACTAATCTTCCTCTATTATTAAATTTAGATTTTATGCATCACGAGGTGCAGATTTTAAGCTGGTATTGCATGAACATATCCACAAGGGCCGTGACGAGGATTTGTTCATTTGATGCGTCACGCTATTGTGATTTCTGTGTGTAACTGGTATTGCATATTCCTCCACTGACCTAACAAAGCCAGACAATAAATACAAAGAGAGCCAGGTCTACACAGACAATTGACATTATAAAGATGAATGCTAAAGAAGTGTTAAAGATATTTGATTAAATTCAATTTGCCTCTAATGATTATATTACAAGCATACAGTACTATACATTTTTATATGGGTGAAATTCCATAAAACATGGAATCCAGTAGGGTTCAAAAAGTAATAAAAAGATAGGTCGTTTTGGCATTGCTACTCTAAATAATCTATCTTGGCCTAACATACCTTAACTAACAGAAGTTTTTTTTTATATATACAGTATATACATACTCTGCCAAGGCAATGACATCAATGGCTTGCCTTTGGGGCTCATTTTTGGGGAGGATACTACAAAATATGGACAATATAACTTGAAAGTCAATATACAGTAGGTTATTCATTGAAGAAAAAATGCAAAAGAACCATGAAAAATTAAATAGGATCAAAGATCTAAGTAACTTTTTTACATCATTAGTAGTCTTGAAACAAGCCTAAGTCAATCAAGCTAAGAAAAACTAAGATTAAATGTGGTGCTTTATATAGTGAGCACAGTGTGTGGTGTCACTGTCATGTCATAATCATAATCTTCAGGGCAAATGGGGGGGACATTCGACAAGCCACCGACTTCCTGTCCTCGTTGTGGCCACCTCAGGTAAATTCAGGTAAAATGTAAATAATTTTAATGCCGGTTACAGTCTAGATACTTCTGGGAAAACCTGGCCACCTTGAAGTCCGTCTGAACAATACCGTCGGGTTAATTCCGGCGACGCTCTATAGTACCTTGATTTTTGGCCATACAATGGTATGGATATGGTGGGTAATAGAATATTGAAGTGTTTTACATGCTTGTATTTCTGCAACTATGCAGAAAATTAATAAATTACCCACTTGAACACCAAAACTGCAGGTACTGCCAGTTAAGTCATTATTTCAGTATACAGTATTCCCTGGCTTTCAACATACAGTGGCTATTCCATATACAGTACTATAATCCATTTTGATTCATACAGTAACTTTTGTAAACAAATATATATTACTTTTTAACCCATCGAGAACAGCCTTGAAACAGCGAGAAAACCCTTACAGCCAAGAGGCCGAGAGTGAAGGTGTAAGGCAGAAAGGGCACCTGTGCTTGCACACTATGCATTTGTTCACCCAGCAGCAAGCATGTGCCTGCGTCCAAGTCAACGGTTCTCACTGATATCTTCACGATGGTTGGCACCCTAACCATGCCAGTCACTGCCACAACCAGCCAGGTGATAATGCTCCTTTATATTATGCTTCACAGACCTATACTCTCGAGGCAGCATTATGCAGCAAAGTTTGCTAGAGGTTACCCAGCCTCGTCTTCTCAAGCCATTCTAAACTACTAACACCATTCACTAACTTTACCCATACTTTGGCCTCGGGATAACTTTCATACACTTCCGGTTACTACGAGGCAACAGTTGTGGTGGTAGAGTACAAGTTAGTGAGAGAAGAGTGAGTAGGGAGGCTGCCTGAGCCAGAGTACTCTCATGTGCACACAACTGTCCTGCTGGTGACGAAACCCAGCTTTCATATTGGTGGGGGAGGTGGGCGTCCAGACGGTGGCTCCCAGGGCCGCCCTCGCCTACCTTCACAGTGTGCCGTCCACCTCGCACTGTGTGGTGTGGTGCCCAGTCTCGCCCTCCACCCTCAGATCTTTATTATGTGCGGCGACCGCCCGCACGCCCGTGACCCGTCCGCAACTGGTGAGTGTCGCGGCGTACTGGAGCCTCGACCCGCCACCCCCAGCCTCCCCTCCTCCCTCTCCTGCCTCCCACCCCTCCCAGCGACCACTCTCTCTAGCCACCCACCTCTCCCAGCGACCACTCTCTCTAGCCACCCACCTCTCCCAGCGACCACTCTCTCTAGCCACCCACCTCTCCCAGCGACCACTCTCTCTAGCCACCCACCTCTCCCAGCGACCACTCTCTCTAGCCACCCACCTCTCCCAGCGACCATTCTCTCTAGCCACCCACCTCTACCAGCGACCATTCTCTCTAGCCACCCACCTCTACCAGCAATCACTCTAGTATCTAAGTATCGGAGTATCTAAGCAACAGGAAACAGCGAGTAACTGTGAGGGGAGAGACATCAGAGTGGTGAGATGTCATCAGCGGAGTCCCACAGGGCTCTGTACTTGGACCCATTCTATTTCTAACATATGTAAATGATCTTCCAGAGGGTATAAACTCATTCCTCTCAAAGTTTGCTGATGATGCAAAAATTATGAGAAGAATCAAGCCTGATGAAGATAGACAGAGACTACAGGATGACCTGGACAAACTGGAGGAATGGTCTAGAAAATGGCTGCTAAAGTTCAACTCAGGAAAGTGTAAAGTAATGAAATTAGGCGAAGAGAGTAGAAGGCTGAACACAAGGTACCATCTGGGAGGTGAAATCCTGCAAGAGTCAAATACAGAGAAAGATCCGGGGGTTGATATCACACCGAACCTGTCCCCAGAGTCCCACATCAAAAGGATAAGTAGTGAGTAAACTTATACTCGCTCCATTATCTCATTATCTTAATAGCATAACCAATTAGCACTAATTACAGAAGTTACAATCCTTTCCCCAATTACAGATAATACTCTTCTCATCTTGTTGGAGCCTGTAGCGAGTAAACTTATACTTGCTCCATTATCTCATTATCTTAATATTCAATTTCTTTCTTTATTATGCACCCCATACCCATCCCGTGGGCGGTGGTGTAAAGGATTACAGAGGCACATAATCGGTTCAGGAACTGAACCCTCTAGTTCGTTTAGCTAAGCAAATAACAATGTTTGACGCTAGTTACAAAATTATCAATGTTGTATACACATGTACACACCCTCATTCATACATGTACATATATATATACGTATACACATATACATACACATACATATCTAATCACCCACACAATTACACACATCAATAATCTTTGTGTCACAAGTGACACAAAGAGGTGTCACAAGTGACATTACAAGAGGCTCACAACAGTCACTATACGAGGCACTTTACATCTATAGTGAGTCACACAGTTACTAGTCTTGCTGCACACCCACCCAACTGGGCGGCAGCTTTACAGTCATGTGCATGCATTACCTACAGTAAGCAAATTTTGGATACTTCGCTAAAATTTCGGGCAGCACATCATTATGAATGAAGTACTTACACATTTCTTGGACACTATTGATGGTGTTATCTCTAAATTCTACAATTTTTCACATTCCATTATATAATGACGCAAAGTATGCGAATAGTTCTGCTGACAGAGTTTACATTTAGTCAAATCTACATCAGCAGATGTTACAAACTCCCAGAGGTACTTGTAGCCGAGCCTAAGCCTAGCAGTGGTAACATCTAGAAGTCTGCTAACATTATTGGATGACCCATAGACGTGCGGTTCTTCATGCATAATAGAATGATGATAGATGGAGTAACTGGTGTGAATTTCACTTAGCCTCAAGTCTCCGAAATTTAGTTGATGTTCCTGAGATATTGCTGCCCTCAGGCTGCTCAAAGGCAGTCCAAGTTGGTAATCAATTCCCTCTTTACGAGCAAAAGTCTAGGCTAGCTCATCAGTTCTATCATGCATTCGGAGACCAATATGGGAAGGAATCCACAGGAGACAAACTCTGACTCCATCATTGATTATTTCACTATATCTGTGTCTAGCTTCGCACGTCACAGTTATGCCTTGGGGAGCTGAGGGCAGTCAAGGATGACAAGGAGTCACTTACAATTAGCGTGTCAACTTTGGATTCATATACGCGCTCTAGTGCAAGGATTATGGCAACCAATTCTGTTTGAAGAGTGGAGGCCCAGTTACTTAGACGCGCTCCACACTCAAGGGAGATGGAACCATCTCTCCCTATCACAACAACTGCACTTCCAGCTGCACCATGGGACTGATGCAAGGATCCATCAGTGTAAATAATCTGGGAAAGGGAGCGCTCTCTGACTAAGGCATCAATTTGGCTTAAGGCATTGTACTTAACCAAATAGCACTAATTACAGAAGCTACAATCCTTTCCCCAATTACAGGTAATCTCCAACAAGATGAGAAGAGTATTACCTGTAATTGGGGAAAGGATTGTAGCTTCTGTAATTAGTGCTAATTGGTTGTGCTATTAAGATAATGAGATATTGGAGCGAGTATAAGTTTACTCGCTACAGATATCATCAGCGGCATATGCTAGGTTGGCCAACATAAGAACCGTCTTTAGAAACTTGTGTAAGGAATCGTTCAGGACCCTGTATACCACTTATGTCAGACCAATCCGGGAATATGCAGCTCCTGCCTGGAGTCCATATTTAGTTAAACACAAGACAAAGTTAGAGAAGAATCGGCGGTATGCTACCAGACTTGTCCCGGAACTCAGAGGTATGAGCTACGAGGAAAGGCTGAAGAGCTGAACCTTACGTCCCTGGAAAACAGAAGAGTAAGGGGAGACATGATAACCACCTACAAAATTCTCAGGGGAATTGACAGGGTGGACAAAGACAAAGTCTTCAGCACGGCTGAAACACGAACAAGGGGACACAGGTGGAAACTTATTACCCAAATTAGCCACAGAGACATTAGAAAGAATTTGTTCAGTGTCAGAGTAGTTAGTAAATGGAATGCACGAGGAAGTGATGTGGTGGAGGCTGACTCCATACACAGTTTCAAATGTAGATATGATAGAGCCCAGTAGGCTCGGGAATCTGTACACCAGTTAATTGACAGTTGAGAGGCGGGACCAAAGAGACAAAGCTCAACCCCCGCAAGCACAAATAGGTGAGTACTCTCTCTAGCCACCCACCTCTGCCAGCGACCACTCTCTCTAGCCACCCACCTCTGCCAGCAACCATTCTCTCTAGCCACCCACCTCTGCTAGCGACCACTCTCTCTAGCCACCCACCTCTACCAGCAACCACTCTCTCTAGCCACCCACCTCTGCCAGCGAACACTCTCTAGCCACCCACCTCTGCCAGCGACCACTCTCTCTAGCCACCCACCTCTGCGTGCAACTCATCCCGAATACCACTCTGCCTCAAACACTACGCTATTAGTGGCCTTGCAAGAATGAAAGAACACCAACGTTATGTACTCTTGCAACCTAATGTGCCACTCCAACCACCTATCAGTATCAGTGACCTACTAGTACAGCAACCGCTCACCATGGCAACTTAGCAATATTAATAATAAAGTCGAAAGTGAAAATGACACTGAGGCCTTACAAAGTGATCTACATGAACACCACAAATCCAAACACCACCACCACACGGGACCAAAGAGCCAGAGCTCAACCCCCGCAAACACAACTAGGTGAGTACAAATGGTCGGAAGACTGGCAGATGCTTTTTAAGGTCGAAAATGCAAGACCTTGCATGTGGGGCATAACAATACCCATCACAACTACCAAATCAACATTACCTTGCAACATATTGATGAAGAAAAGGACCATGGAGTCAGAGCACACCAATCACTGAAAGTTGCACAGGTAAGAGCTGCAGTAAAAAAAAATAGAAATAGTCGAAGGAATGACTATGTCTTTCCTATGACTTCAAGGAAAAGAAGGTAGTTATTTACCTGAATAAAATCTCTGGTGTGCCCCCACTTGGATTAGTGCATCCAAGCATGGAGATCTCATCGTCAGAAAGGCATAGCATCTTAGGAGAAAATTCACCACCAAGCCACAAAAAAATTCCCCAAACTAAATCGACTCTCATACCAGGAACGGTTGAGAGCCACAAGGTTAACAGCACTGCGCACCAGACATGACAAGGCTGATCTCATCAAAACTTAAAATACTTAACAATTTGGAGAGGAACTGATCCTGGCAACTTCTCTAAAACGTCAGATGTAACACAAATAAGGAACAACAGTTTTAAGCTCAACAAGCCACATTGTAGGACAGAAAACAGCAGATGTTATTCACCCATAGGGTTATAAACCCATGGAACTGTCTACCTGCCGAGGCCATAAATGGCAAAACACATGGCAGAATTTCAAAATCCAGCTCAATAAAATCATCAGGACAAATGGATGGGAAAGAAAGGAGAGAGATAGTGGTCCTCAGGTATAATCTGTAGATGAAGGATTTTGACGAAGCAGTTACGCATGCACTTATGAATCTGTACATCTTTTCTCAATCTTGGCGGCTTTGTTTACAATTGTTAAACAGTTAATGAGCTCCGAAGCACCAGGAGGCTGTTTATAACAATAACAACAGTTGAATGGCAAGAATGGAAGTCTAAGAAATAAAATTAACGAATTAAATGCTCTTGTCTGCACAGAAAAAATAGATATTATTGCACTTACCGAAACGTGGATGAATGTAGAAAATAGAGAACTATTAGCTGAATATCAAATATATGGATTTAAACTATTTCACACAGATAGATATATTAGACGAGGAGGTGGAGTAGCCATATATGTTAGGGACAATTTGAAATGTAGTCTCAAAGAGGGAATCAAAACAGAGCCACACACAGAAACTATTTGGATTGAATTAAACGAAAAAGCTAATAATATTATAATAGGAGTAATATATAGGCCACCAAATTTAGACAGAATGGAAGCAAAGCATCTATGGGATGAAATATCTAGAGCATCTAGATCTAACAGTATTTATGTCATGGGTGACTTTAATTTTAGCGGAATAAACTGGTTGAACAAAACAGGGAATAGTGAAGCAGAAGATTTTCTAGAATTAATTGACGATTGCTTTCTTACGCAACACATTAAGGAACCAACACGGGAAAATAATATTTTAGATTTAGTGTTAACTAACAGGGAAACGCAAATTAATGACATCGAAATAGGGAGTGAGCTAGGGAGCAGTGATCACAAAGAAATCAGATTTAGCATAGAATGGAATAGACCAGTAGGAGAAAATTCTGTTAAAGTGCCAGATTTTCGAAAAGCTGATTTTAATAGCCTAAGAAATTTTTTGGGTCAAATTGATTGGAAAGGCTTGGGTATGGGGTGTGGGCCGGTCTTGGAGCGAGACATGAACCCAGCGATAGGTGACTTAAATGGGGATTTCGATGTGGATTCAATATATAACTTATTTAAGAATATTCTAAACAAAGCACAGGAACGTAGTATACCATACAAATTGAATAGATCGTATACTAATGACCCAAAGTGGATAACAAAGAATTTGAAGAACCTTATAGGTAAAAAGAGAGCTTGGTACAAAAGGATTAAAAATGGGGAGGTCACTTTAGAACAGGAATTCGTACAACTGGTTAGAAATGTTAAAAAAGAGATAAGGAAAGCAAAAAGAAACTATGAAGTTCGCATAGCAGGGCAAGCAAAGACAAATCCTAAAGGGTTTTTTCAGTTATATCGTACTAAGACTAGGGAAAGGATAGGTCCATTAAAAACTGAGACAGGTCAAATAACAGATAGTGATGAAGAGATGAGTAGTATTTTTAATAAATATTTTGTATCTGTATTTACTAAAGAGGAACTTAACAATATGCCTTCAGCCGAACAAGTCTATGTGGGTGGGGACGAGGACAGGTTGACGAGTTTAGCAGTTACCAGGGAGGATGTTCTTAAACAAATAGTAAAACTCAAACCAAACAAATCCCCAGGGCCGGATGAAGTGTTTGCTAGGGTGCTTAAAGAATGCAAAGAGGAGCTTTGCGACCCACTGTCAACCATATTTAATAAATCAATAGAGTCAGGCAGAGTGCCAGAGTTTTGGAAAGTTGCTAATGTGATACCAGTTTTTAAGAAAGGAGATAGATCACTTGCGTCTAACTATCGACCAATTAGCCTAACGTCTATTGTGGGAAAGTTACTCGAATCTATAATAGCAAATAAAATTCGTCTTCATCTTGAAAAACATAAATTAATAATTGAGTCGCAACATGGTTTTATAAATGGCCGTTCATGTTTAACAAATTTGTTATCTTTTTATTCTAGCATTGTTGAGGCAGTTGATAGTGGTAAGGATTGCGATGTTGTATACCTTGACTTTAGCAAAGCTTTTGATACAGTGCCACATGAAAGACTGATTAAAAAGATAGAGTCTCATGGTATTGGGGGTGCTATATTAAGCTGGATTAGGGCATGGCTATACCAAAGGAAACAGAGAGTTAGTATAAATGGAATCAAGTCAGAGTGGGAAAATGTTGTAAGTGGAGTGCCTCAAGGCTCTGTCCTGGGACCTCTGTTGTTTATAATATATATAAATGATTTAGATTCAGGTTTGAGTAGCAACATTTGCAAATTTGCCGATGATACGAAAATCGGTAGGGAAATTAATTCGGAGGAGGACTCACTATCACTTCAAGTTGATCTAGATAGGGTTTTGAAATGGTCAAAGGATTGGCAGATGCAGTTTAATGCTGATAAATGTAAAGTTCTGAGGTTAGGTAATGATGATAGAGTTACAAGATACGAGCTAGATGGTGTTGTGATTGCGAAGTCGGATTGCGAAAGGGATCTGGGAGTTATGATTAGTAAGAATTTAAAACAAAAGGATCAATGCATAAATGTTCGTAATAAGGCAAATCGGACACTTGGATTTATTAATCGCAGCGTTAGTAACAAGACACCTGGTGTGGTTCTCAAGCTATATCTTGCTCTAGTTAGGCCCCATTTAGATTATGCAGTTCAGTTTTGGTCGCCATATTATAGAATGGATATAAATTCACTTGAACGTGTCCAGCGTAGGATGACTAAGTTAATTCCCCAAATTAGAAATCTTTCATATGAAGAAAGATTAACAAAGCTTAAGTTGCATTCACTGGAAAGGCGAAGAGTTAGGGGTGACATGATAGAGGTTTACAAGTGGATGAATGGACATAACCGGGGGGATATTAATAGGGTATTAAAAGTATCAACACAGGACAGAACACGAAACAATGGATATAAATTGGATAAGTTTAGATTTAGGAAAGACTTGGGTAAATACTGGTTCAGTAACAGGGTTGTTGATTTGTGGAACCAATTGCCGCGTAACATTGTGGAGGTGGGGTCCCTCGATTGTTTCAAGCACGGGTTGGACAAGTATATGAGTGGGATTGGGTGGTTATAGAATAGGAGCTGCCTCGTATGGGCCAATAGGCCTTCTGCAGTTACCTTTGTTCTTATGTTCATGCTTGTAAACTGTTTAATAAATGTAACCAAAGGCGTCAAAGATTGAGGAAAGATGTACACGTTCTTAAGTGCTTGCGTAACTTGCTTCGTGAATCTGGCCCCTGGTATTGTACACATACTGCATTACTCTTTAAGGGAAAAGGAAGGTAAGGGAAGAGAACTAGCAGGAGAAAGCGTCAAGCTACCACGACTGTATAGCACTTGGAAGGGATCAGGATAAGGATTTGGGATGGGACGGGCGAAGGAATGGTGCCCAACCACTTTGACAGTCGGGGATTGAACGCCGACCTGCATGAAACGAGACCATCGCTCTACCGTCTACCCCAAGTGGTTGTGCACCATTCCTTTCCCCATTCCATCCCAAATCCTTATCCTGATCCCTTCCAAGTGCTATACAGTCGTGGTGGCTTGGCACTTCCTCCCGATAGTTCCTTTCCCTTCCCTCTCATCCTGAGGGAGGATTAGAGAGAAATCGACTTTCCTTTTGTTACTACCAAATAGATGTGTAATCTGTAACTAGCTAGTGAAGCTGATGTAGTCAGTTATTTCTTCAATTGTTTCAGAGCAAGATCAGTTGTTTCCAGTCTCCATGGTGTAGTGGTAAGACACTCGCCTGGCGTTCCGCGAGCCCTTAGTCATGGGTTCGTATCCTGGCCGGGGAGGATTTACTGGGCGCAAATCCTTAACTGTAGCCTCTGTTTAACTCAACAGTAAAATGAGTACTTGGTTGTAAAAACGATTCTTCGCGGCGGGGATCGTATTCCAGGGACCTGCCCGAAACGCTACGCGTACTAGTGGCTGTACAAGAATGTAACAACTCTTGTATATATCTCAAAAAAAAAAAAAGTTATGTGGAAGTGGGTGATTCTTGGCAGGCACTATAAAAGAAGAGGCACCAGCACAGAGAGGTGTTAAGGAAATGGAAGATGTGCAGAAGCAGTTATTGAGGAGGCATTTATGAAATTGTTGGATGAAAAACATAATGCACAAATTCTTCTTTTACACAACGGCTCGAGGTGGCTTCAGTCTACTTTGGAGTAACTCGGCTATACTTTCACCTGGAAAAGTACCGATGTGGAGAGTGAAGAAATCCTCATAAAATCACACGATTCCCCAAGGAATTACGGAAATGGAAGAACATGTCCATCAAAAGTAACTTTAAGAGATATTCAAATTCTTCAATTGTTTACTGAGTGGAGGTTCAGTATATGTCACCAAGTCAAGTAAAGGATGACCCTGTCTTTCATCGAGTACTTTAATATCATCCCGACAGGATATTTGAAGCCGTTTCCAAACGAGACATAGGGAATAGTCCATACATGCTGAAGCAAGTACTTTTAGCAACTTTAACCATCACATAAACCAAGAAAGGTCAAAGTTTAGGTT